>NW_026057580.1:119242851-119502882 GCF_023721935.1 Panthera uncia | reverse complement strand
CACACATACACACAGACACATAGGTGCGCGCACACACACACACACACACACACACACACAGGTTTGTGGCCTAGACATGGCAGCCTTTCAATTGTTGTGGCAACAGTTTCCCAAAATAGTGCTAAATTCGTTCAACTGACGAATTACATGTTCTCAGCATAATGAAGGAGATTGCCACAATTCCCGGGTCTGGAACGCCACCGAATGTCTCCTGTCAATGGGGCACATCAGGAAGTCATCCCAAGGGCACAGTAGCTCATCAAAGACCCTTTCGTGAAATACGGTGCTTCTAACATGAATACGGTAGCTGCGATCTCCGGCCGCCTTTGCGAGCAGCGTCTGAGGCAGACACATGTTGGCTCCCTGGGCCCCCAGCTGGTTCTGCACCCCTGGAGTGGACGCTGTCCTCAGAGGGGCTCTGCACCTGTCTTCAGTGCAGATCAGCCACATGCGGGCGGTGGCAGCTTCGCCGAGAAAAGCAGGAATAGCTGCTGGCATGCGATTCCCAGGCACACCAAGCCTTCCTAAGCCTCAGGGCTTTGAGCTGCATTGCCGGCCGCGCCAGGTGGGGCCTGGAGGTTCTTACATGATCCGCCAGTGGGTTGGTTCGCTCTTCGAGAAACTGAAGAAACTGAGGCCCAGAGAGGGGAAGCTAACTGCTGAAGGTCACAGCCAGTCTGCACACCACCCTCACCAAGCGGCGCGGTCCTCCCGCCTTCCGCATTGTGACGCCTGTGCTTATTCCGCTGGAGCCGCGTCAGCCTCCTCCCTTGCCAGGGCCCCGGCGGGAAACAACAGCTCAGAGAAGCGGCGGGGGGATGGAAATGAGACTACAGCCCAGAAGTGGGGGCTCAGCCCCAGGGGCCCGAGCGAGCCACAAGGAAGCGCAGTGACGGGGACCCAGCCTCCCTGAGAGGTGTCCCCAGGTGGCTCACCGGCCCGGCACCAAGAACAGACACAGGCCGGGGGCGAGAGGATGTGGCGGGTGGGTGCTCCACCGGGGAGGACTCGGCCCCTGGCCGTCGGGACCCACTCTTCCGGTCTTCTGAGCTACAGGGCAGGCAGACGAGGCTCAGGGGGCCGCCGCGTTTCAAAACCACATCAGCGATGGCGGTGCCACTGGGCTGCGACTCCTGTGCTCAGGGCCAGCCACCTCGCCTGGTGTCCCCGAGGTGGAGAGGCCACCTGTCCCTGTGCAGCCAGGCCGTATCACACAGCCCCCTTCAGGAGGCATGCTAGGGCCACTGTGCACCGGCCTCGACCCCACGGCAGGAGCCGGGGGGTCTGCTTGCCGACACTCCCGATTGCTTCTGTCCTTCCCTCTTCCAGAAGTCTCTTCCTTCACGGTCCTCGCTTCCAGCTTCTCTGCACTCAGCGTGTGACACGTACTGCATTTACTCACACGCTCTTCATCACCCTCTGCCATCCACACACGCCACTCATTCAAAATCCCCACTTTATGGGGACCTGTCTCGCCCGTGTGAAGGGCTGGGCAGGGAACAGGGTCAGAAGAAAGAAGCAGGTGCTGGTCTCCGTCACGCGGCATAAGGTCATAGTGCATTGGCCAGCGGCATGCTCCGGGCAGGCGAGCTGGGGTCAAGGCCCTGCCCTGTGGGTCTCCAGTCTTGTGCAGGGACTGGACCTACTTCCACGTCCGTGTGTGAAAAGCTGCTGCCTACCCACAGGCCGCTATCCAGGCTCCTACCCGGACAGGGGCACAGCCAGGGGCATCCAGCAGAGGCAACCAGGCCTTCCCTCGCTGGTGGCCCGTGACTCTCCACAAGCAAGTCCCCTCCTGGCAACCAGATACGATACAGGCTGGGAGCCTAGGGCTTTTTGGGGTGAGCGACATGGGCGTGCGCACTTGGGGGCACGTAGAACACAAGGGCATCAGTGGCTGGATGGCCCGGGCTACCCGGTCCGTGCTCGGACGGTGACAGAAGGTGACAGACGGAGCCTCTAGGTGTGGGGGCCAACGGGTGAGGAAGGGTTCTGGCAGCAAAGTGGGGAGGACATGCAGGCGTCACCCCTCAGCCACGGGCTCAGAGGAGGAGCCACGTGAGGGAAGCGGGTTGAGAGCAGTGGGAAGCCATGCTCCCAGGAAGCTGTTTCCAGCTGTGGGCACACGGGCGAGTGCCTGCGAGTGTGTGCGTTCACGCAGGGTGTGTGACGCACACGTGTGTGCGCGCGTGTGTGTGCTGGGAGGGAGATGAAGGATGGCCAGGTCAGGTCATGGGATCCCAGGTTATCCCATGAAGCACATGGAGTCGGCCTTGGGGCTGCAAAGTCTGGGGCCGGAGGCCTGGGCTGCTCTCCACCCACAGCCAGCCGGGACGCCCGTCACATTCCTCGTCCCCACGAGAACACTCAACGCTCTCGTCACAGGGCAGGTCCTCAATGTTTACCAAACACACTTATTGAGAAGCACCTGCTTCACTGAGCCCAGAAATTAAAAAATGGTTGTAATCGTGATCACGTGGCCCAAACAGAACATCTACCCCTGGGGGCAAACGTACAGTCGGGCCGGGCAGTTGGGTGTTGCCAGGGAGGGACGTCTGTGCCCACCCACCTGCCTGACACCAGGATGGAACTCCTAACCGTGTGTGGAGGCTTCCAGAACCAGGGTTTGTCTTTAAATCAGGACACTGTGCGATCCCCAATGAGACAAGGCACTTGGGATAAACAAGTAAACGCGGCTCATTTTGGAGATTGTGGTTTTCTGCACGTTGTGGAATTCTGAAATTACCAAGGCTCTGATACTTTCGTCCACCCACCACCTTGTGAAGCCAGGAGTTCTCAGATCCGGGGGGACGCAGTGAGAATTGTGTGCCAGTACTGGGGGGGAGGGGGGGAGGGGCAGGCTGGGAGAGGGGGAAGAGAGGGCCACCGCCAACCCGGTCCCCAGAGGCAGGCTCTGGTTCTGTGCCCGAGGCAAAGCATGGGAATATCTGCCCTGCTGTGTGCATGCTCGCTGGGGCTTGCATATGATGGGGGTGTGACCGAATCCCGGCGGGGACGTGGCAGCGGCACAGCCAACACCACATCAGGCCGGCTCTCGGAACCAGAGAGCCCGACTGTAAACCGCGTCCTAGTTGTGCCGCCCTCCAACTGTGTCCACGCTGAGTTCGCCTACGGTGGAGACCGTGCAGATCTAACGTCTGCGTCTTCCCCAAGGGAATTCACCCGCACGACCCACTGATGCTCTCTGCGTGACTGGACTGCATTTCCAGAAAGGGGCAGATGGGCTGCCGCTGCTCCGGTTCAAAGGCCCAGCACCACGCTCCGCGCGGGGTCGAATGCCTTGGCTTCACACAGAGCCTCACACACAAACAGGTGCATGCACACATGCATGCTCACGCACATGCTCACACACATGCACACACACACATGCTCACATACGCGCAATGCACACACGCATGAACATGCTCACGCTCACACACACGCACAAGCTCACGCACGCACACATGCTCATGCACACGCTCACGCACACACGCGCACATGCTACCCTGCCCCGGCCCTTAGTGGAGTCTGAACCCCACTGCCATGCATGGAGAGCATGACAGCTTTGAACAAATTACCAGCAAACGTACTAAGGGTGTTTCTGTCCCTTGTACTCTGTAAATATGACAAAGGGATGTAAAACACTCATGTTCTGAGTGGAGGCAAGAAGGTTCTGCAGGAGCCGCTCAGGATGGGCCACGTGCTTGCAAGCTCGTGCAGAGCGTGGTCATTGTCCGGGGGGCCCTAGCTGGTGGGCTCCGTGGCCCTTGTGGGCAGGGAAGCCGGAGTGGGCTCCACTCCACTTCTGACAACAGGACAGCCCTTCCACATTTGCCCGCTCACACCAGGCAGGCACAGAGGCGCCCTCCTCCCACTGCTGCATGGAGCTGGTGTGGAACCTAGTGGCAGCCACGTTCAGGAAGTTGCTCTCTCTTGGTGGTGGTAGTCACCCAGGTGGTAAGTACCCTGAGGGCATTACAGCAAAAGGCCAGGTGTCCCTGTAGGATGGTCTGTGACCAGGACAGGACATACTCCCCACAGCTCAGAGCTCAGAAAGCCACAGGGGATTCTGGAGGTCACACTTGCCCCAAGCCTGTCCTTTGATTGCCCCTGGCCAGCCCAGATGCAACCTTCATACCTGGGTCCTAATAGGAACAACAATGTGCATGGGGGTCAGAAGCTTAGAGTGAGGGTGCTTGATGGCCACTGTGCCGAGCTCCAAGGTCCAGAGGGAGTGTATGGTGTTTTTCTGTTCAGCGGGGTTGGCACATGCCTGTTACTTAATGAGCAATAGCCTCTGCAGACAAAGGAATTAATGAAGAACAGTGAACATCAGGACATGAATCCCGGCCGAGGGCCGTGTGCATGGTAGCATGTGTGCGTGCAGGGAGGTTCTAGAACTAGCCTTCTGTTGGTGGAACTGCTACTTGCCAACGCTTATGGAAACATGATCATGAACAAGGACACACGTGCCATTCTACATGTGTGTGGCTGCTGTCTGTGGCATAAATCCACGGAATGGAGTTACTAGTCCACATATCACGTGCATTTGTAATTTTGGTGGGCGTGTCCAAGTCTTCTTCCCTTGAGAAGGGATGGATTTTACGCTGCCACCAAAAGCACAGTGGAACCCACCCGCCTGAGCCGACAGGTGACATGGCTGCCGGCCAGCGTTGAGTAGCATCGGGCATCACCCCATGTGAGCTCTCTGATCATATCCTGTACCTCTCTTTCCTTACCATTAGTCTTTTCTCATCGATTTGAATATTAGGGAAATTACTCTTTGTTTCTGATACAAGTTCAAATATTTTTTCCAGCCTATTGTTCTTTTGATTGGCTAATGGTAGTGTTTTATCCCATGAAGAATTTTTTTGTTCTCATGTAGTCACATTTATTAATATTATTAACATATTACCACAGCTTCTGGGTTTTGTGTTATCTTTAGGCCTCCCATGTTTCGGTACGTTAAACGGATTCGCCCATGTTTCTTTTGTTTCTTCTCAATTGTATTTAAATCTTTGACCTGTCTAGAATCAATCGCATGATAAAAAAGCAGCCTGTTTCCTAAATGTCTGCCCATTTATCTTAACATCATTATAGGAAAATTGTTTCCCCAATGACTTAAATGCTTTTATCATATAATTTGCATGCATTTTGGGTCTGTGTCTACACTTTGTACTTATTCATTTGCCAGTAGGGTAGACTTTAAAATATAATTTCATGATATGTTTTAACATCTGAGATGACATTTGTTTCTTTTAGGGTTGTCTTACCTATTCTTTTTTTTCTTAAACCAATGTTTGATTCAAACAACGTGCTTTTTAGAAAAGTTTATTTATTTTGAGAGAGAGAGAGAGAGAGAGCGGGGGTGGGGAGCAGAGAGAGGGAGAGAGAGGAGAGAGAGAGAGAGAGAGAGAGAGCAGGGGGGGAGCAGAGAGAGAGAGAGAGAGAGAGAGAGAGAGAGAATCCCAAGCAGGCTCCATGCTGCTAGTGCAGAGCCCACTCCAGGGCTCGAACTCACAAACCGTGAGATCATGACTTGAGCCGAAATCAAGAGTCTAGATGCTCAACCAGTTGAGCTCCCCAGGCGCCCCTCTTGTTTCTACTTTCATACCAATTTATATTTAGCTTGTCTAGATATTTTTTTTTTTGAGAGAGAGAAAAAAAGGGTGCAAGAGTGAGGGGCAGAGAGAGAGAGAGAGAGAGAGAGAATCCCACGAGGGGCAGAGAGAGAAAGGGGGAGAGAGTGAGACAGAGAAGTGGAGCTCACCCGATGTGGGACTCGAGCTCACAAACTGTGAGATCATGAGCTGAGCCGAAGTCAGGCATAACGATGAGCCCCTCAGGCGCCCCGAGCTTGTCTGGATGCTTAAGAGCTAACATTTTAGTTGGGATTGCATGCTTCGTGCAGATTAGCTTTGCAAAGACAGGCACCCTCATGACCCAGTGTCGGTCAAGTGTGTGCCTGCCGCCCGTCTGTCCGGCCCCCCCAGAGGCACTGCCCAATTTTCTTGCCATGAAGCATCCGTATTTCCTCCCCACACTTGTCGGTATTGGGTCGTTTCTTGATAAATGCAGTCTTTCCTTCGAGGATATTTCCTAGGGGTTCTCGTTTCTGCTTTTAAACAACGTGCCAAATTCTATTTCTGTGCATTTTTTTTTCAGGTGCTTCTCTAGGGGTTCCAGATGTATAATAAAATAACCTGTAAGTAACTGTCTACCTTTGTACTTCTGCTTTCTTACTCATGACTACGTCGTGTGGGCCTGTGTTACCAACACCACGTCAAAGTGCACGTGGGTTGTCGGTGTTCGAGGCTTCAATACACTGAAGTGGGTGGGAACGTCCCCAGGGACACATCACTGATGATATTAGAGAAGTAGTCATTGATTCCTATTTCATCAGGAGCATTTTAAAAAGGGAATGAATATTGAATCCATCCAATGTTTCAGCAGCATCTATGGAGATAATCATATTATTTGTCCCTATTGTTCTATTAAATGGTGATTTGTATCAATGGATCTGATATTGAGCTGTTCCTGCTATACTGAAAAAAATACTTGGTCACAGTGTATAATCCTTTTAACACACTGCTAGATTATGTTGGCTAATTATTTAGGATTTTCACATTGCTATTTGTACATTCGATTAGTCGATGGTTTTCTATGTACTGATTTCTTTGGTGTCAAAGTTGTGCTTGTTTCACTAAAAAAAACCCTGGAAGCTGAGTCAGTATGTTGTAGACCTGAAACAAATATGACATGAATGCCAGTCATACTTCAATAATAAAACAATGGAAGATTTCTATGTTTGGAACAGCCTAAATACTGTTGGAACAGACACGGAAGTGACACAGCCAGAATTTGGCGTTTTCTACTCTACACAAGGAACCTGGAAATGGGTCTTTTATGTACATCTGTTGGAAACCAGGAGATAAATGATACTTAGGGAGAAATTTATATTTTAATCTGAGATAATACAGTGTAATAGTAGGGGTTTTACTTTTGGTAAAATTCCAAGTTTGATTTGCTCTTGTCTTGCACCCGTTTGGTGCCTAGCACATGTCTGTTGGTTAATTTGGAAGTTGTTTGGAGGCCAGACTTTAATTCTATTTAAAAAACATCATGCTCATAAACTGCAATAATGAATGACAGGAAAATGTAATTTAGGAAGCAACAAAGTGCCTGCTTTATGGAGCTTAGAATCCTACAGGACAAGGAGGGGCTGCCTGCTGGACAAGCACCAGGAGGGCACCGCACACGCACCTGCACGCTGACACAAACGTGCACACGGATACACACCTGCACACGGACATCCCCGTGGATACACACGTGCACACGCTCCCGCACGCTGACACACATGCACACACGGATACACGTGCACACACATGCACACACACACACACGGAAACAGACGTGCACATCAATGGGGTCTTGGAGAAGTTGATGTGATTGGAGTTTTGAAGGGGGGTTGGGAGGAGGGACTCCAGTTAAGGTTGAAGACAGTTAACCCTGGCTGGGCCTGTGGCTGTGCGGAGGGATGAGGGCCACTGCAGAACTCGAGAGACGCCATGCTGAAAAAATGACCACCCTGGGGCACCAAGACCATAGCAGTGACACCAACCCCTGTGACTGAGGGGAGGTCACTTTCTGTATTAGCACAAATGAACCCTTAAAGATAGTTTCTTGAAATCCTGGGGGTTCACGCCATCCACCAGCAGAGAGAGCAACGGCAGCCTGGCCAGTGCGTTTTGGGAAAGGCTTGGGTTGGGCATGGCGAGTTTTCTCTGAGATGGGCTCACTGTGTTCTAAGAGGTGGCTTCTCCTTATCTCACACGATCCTGCAGAACACTGGAAATCACATCCGTGGAAATGCACTTGACATCACAGGTATCGTATGTCACCCCCCTGCTGCCACATAGGGTCTGGCCTCATGAAGTGCTAAGGAGGCCCCAGAAAAGCCCCAGAGCAGACCCTCCTGCCTGGTTCCAGCTCTACAGGCTGCCCAGATGGTGTCGCCATCTTGGAACATCGCAGGACGGCCTGGTGCTCTTTCTTCTGAGAGGAGACTGACTCTCTCACAATAAAACATGAGGCAGTCCTTTGCCTGCAAGGGCTCCAGAGCCCAGCACAGCCTCCACTCGCAATGGCATCTGTCTGTGTCTGGCAGGCGGCACCCCCAGACATACACGCCAATCTTGACCCGAAGAGAAGGCAGCCCCAGAGTCACAGCCCTGACCGGGGAGGTGGCTCTCCCTACGGACACTGGCTACCAGACTGAGAACTAATGGGAGAAATGGAATCTGACTTTGTGGCACTCAATTCCCAGGACTCAGCAGAGGTTCTGTCTTGCCCTAGACGACACCCTCGGCAGGTGTCTGATGCTTCCGTCACGCTTTGGGGACCCAAGCCAGAAGTACCCCCCAGGGAGGGGCTGGGCCCAGGGTCAGGGTCCTCACAGGGCTCTACTGGCAGCTCTGTCCCCCAGCCCCCAGAGTTGTCAGTGGAACTCCCAACGCACCTGCTCACAGGGTGGGAGAGGCCAGGCCCGTGGTGGGGGACGGGGGAGTGCCGGGGGGGGGGGGGGGGGGGGGGGGGGGGGGGGGGGGGCAGGAAAGCAGGGAGAAAGGAAGCTGTGGAGGAACCTGCCCCCCCCAGCTCCGCCCCTCCCCTCCCCCTCCCCCAGCCCCAGGCCTGCCCCCTCCCCCAGCCCCATTCCGGAGCACAGATAAAAGAGAAACCTGAGCAGGGAATGTTTGTGGTGCCACCGCCAGTCAAGGACTCTGTTGCCACAGTAACGGGGACACTTCATCAGCTCGAGAGCAGATGGTCAGTGAGCAACAGGCAGCATATGCTCCGTAAGCCCTGACACGGGCACAGATGGAGGGTGGGCAGGGCGCTTGGGAGCCGTGTCCCCTCTGCCTCTCGCTGGCGCTGCACTGTCCTCCGGAGGTGGCGGGGTTGCGGGGCCTTAGCGACACCCCGCGCAGAGCAGGCTCCACCCAACCAGGTGGGGCTGCCAGGGACACAGACGCTCCTTGAGGACCCTAACAGCCCGTTGCTGTCCTGCCTCAGCTTCTGTGGCTTTTACACAAGAAATGAGATGTCGGGAGCATTCTCGGGGGCGGGGGACGGGCAGAGAGTGGGGTGAGGGGTGAAATGGGACTCTCGGACTCAAGGCCACGGCCGGCTGGTGTTGGCCAGTGATCTGTCTCCTGTAGGCTCCTCATTTGACCGTCTCCGCACCTCGTCTGCCCCCTTGAAGTGAGGTTTAAATGTCAGGCTCCACCATGGCCGACAGACCAGGCTGTGCTCGTCCAGTCACCAGCAGCGCGACTGCAGATCCTGGAGACGTCCTGGGCTTCCCGAGGTGGGCCAAGCAGCCTGGGCAGAGTAGGTGCGTGGGCTGGGTCCTCACGGTCACTGGGCACGGGCTGGGCCGGCTGTGTGTGGCCAGGCCCGGGAGGAGAGCCCCGCCCTGGGGCTGTGCCACCTCCAGGAGAGCCGGGCACACTTTCTCCTGCAGACGGTCTGCTGAACGAGGGTCTGCAGGCTGGGAGCATGTCTCCACCCGGAGTGAGTATGCATGGGTCAGCGTCCACCTGCCCCCATCACAGCTCTCTTCCTGGCCTGTCTGTGCTGCCGGGGTCCAATTCCGCAGGTCTCAAAACTCACTGCTCACTGGTGCTCAGTACCAGCATGGACGCGGCTCTCCAGGGCCTGTTCCTCCCGAGGAATGTCCTCAGGAGATTCTGCTTGGGCTGCGGTGCCCCAGTCCTAAGTGGCCCTGCTGGGAGCCCCCCGGAGACGCCTCCCAAATTGCCTCTGGGTGAGACACTGTGGAAGTCCGTGCCAGCTGGAAAGTGACCAGGAAGCGGTCTCAATAGGTGTCCTTTCCATAACAAATCAGGAGAGACGAACTCAATTTGTTTAAAAACAAAGTCTGGCTTCCTTTGGTGGCACCCCCGACACCTGCCAGGTGCCTGCGATGTGCCGAGAGAGCAGAGGGCCTCCTCTTTGCTCTTCCGGATTGCCCAGCATGGAGCAGCGGAGGGCATCTGGGTTGGGTACCTCTGGGTGTCTTCTCTGAGGTCACTTGGGTTAAGATGTCCAAGTTCACATCACTCCCGGCTAAGCCGGACCACAGAGGAACGTTCAAAGGGACAGGCCTCGTGTCTCCGCTGATTGGCAAGGGTCTGAGGAAATGCGTGTGGCTGAGTAAATTTTATGGATAAGCCAAAGACTGTGGCATCCAGTTCCACGGCGGTAAGTGGGCTGGGACACCCTGTGTCCCTGGGGCCTTGCCACGCCACAGACATTCCCACCGTCAGTGGGCAGGACAGCAGGCAGGGGCTCTCTGGGGGTGTCTTCTGCCCTCTGGGGTGGTGTTGGCAGGGACCAGCTCTCTACTGCGCCTGGAGGACTTGGTGCTCTGTGGTCTGCAGGGAACCTGGAAGGTGTAGCACTGCGTGGAAGACAGCGGGCCCAGGAAGCCCATCCCCTCTGGCCTGAGCCCTCGGGGACACCTTGTACCCTGCCCATCTCCTTGGGTACCAACGGTCACTTCATTACTTAGCTTGACCCTGCAGAGTGACACAGTGTGGACTGCACTCTGGAGCCACCGGGGCAGGACAGGGAGACATAGAACACAGCTTTTGTCCACATACACTCTGAGAACCAAGCCCACAGAACTGGATTGTCACACCCAAGTGTTTCGTTTGCAGTCAACTATGTCCCGGGCTGATGGGTCTTCTAAGATTCTACAGGAAGAGCAAGGGTTCCAAGGTACGTGTGGACAGCACCTTATCTGTTTACTCTTCTCTACTGGTCCCTGTCTTCAGGGCCTGACAGGGTGGGCTCGTGGCGCGGAGGGACGTGGAGGTGGCCTTCAGAGAGCCTCTCTGTCATTTAACAGCCGAGTGTCCCAAATGCCAGCACCCTCCCCCTGCGGCACCACCCCCTGGGAGGCCTTAGGGAAGCCGGATGCAGCGGTGAGGACCAGAACCGGCTCATCTCAGAGGCTGCCTGGGGACTGGACATCCAGGTCACCTGGGTGACAGTGTGGACGGATGTGGGCTGGCCTGTCCGGGGGACCAGAGCCTCCAACGGGGCTGTGGAGCCAAGCTGCTGCTCTTCCCTGAGGCGCAGAGGGCGCAGGTTTCAGGCATCCTCATGGCCGGCCACGGAACAACTTCCTGAAGGTGGGAAATGTCAGGATATTATTTAACAGTCTTTCTGCTGTTTAAGACTCAGAACACTTTTCTCTCACGATCCTTCATCTGTCGCTCGGACTTTAGAATCTTCAGTAACAACAAAATCAAACACCACCATAGATGTGTGGTGAATCGAGTGCCTGGCATGCATTCCGTGCTCAATAAATACTGACTGAATAAACGTCCTCGACATAATTCACATAAGACCCAAAAAGAACATAGTGAGCCTCTGTTTCGTTTCAGAGCAACAACATAGCTTTTCTTTGGTTTCGTAACAAATGCACAGCCCGAGAGTACGGCCGCATCCCCGTGATGAGCCACAAGTCCCCAGAGTCCTACCTGTGTGATGCCCTCCTGACCCGGCCACATGCTGCAGCGTGCCCCTGGCTTTCTCTGGCTGGCTGGGGACCCCAGGAAGGGGCACCGTCTCCTGCCCTGCAGCCCTGGCACCAGGCCCACAGTCGTTGCTCAATACATGTGAAGGAACAGGTGACTGAATGGGGCCCCAGGAGCCCCAGAGAAGATATCACCCTGCATCTGCTGAGGACTGTTCTGTTTTAAAAACCAAGCTTCAGGTTGAGTTAAAAGAGACAGTTTTCTGTAGACAAATGAATGAATAATGACACTGACGGGAAGACGGCTGGCATCTAGAGAGGTTTCGCGGCTTCGGGAAGTTTACGGAAAGCAGATGTGACTCCCAGTGGGCTTCACTTCGTTCAGACGCATTCATGTGACGGCTGGCGCCTGAGACACAGGTACGCGGGTTGGTGCATTTATCTCTTTCCTGTGAAACGTTCTTCCTGGATGCCTTTTGCCGACGGTTTTCACGAACATGTTTTCCATTGGGAGACTAAATGAAGACAGGCCATTCTGGCAGTTGGGACGCACGCCTCCCGGCCCCGTTTGGGGGTGGGGTGGGGGTGGGGGTGGGGTGGAGGGCTCCTGGCGAAGCCTGCTCCTGATGGGCTGTTGTGTGGCCTGCAGCTCACTGTCCTCCCAAAGTCACACTACAGTTTCAGTGGACTGTCATTCGTGCTCTTTCCAAATGAACAGGATGTGCAGGGATGTGCCAGGCAGGGGGAGAGCCTGAACTGTGGGGTGGTGCCATCCTCAGGTGCCGTGGGACGGGGTGGGGGGGGGGATCACCTGCACAGCAGCGGGGTCTGTGTCCGACCGACTCCCTTCATGCTCTACGGCAAGCAGTCCCAGGAGGCTGCCTTTCCATCCGTAACCCGTATCAGGCTTTGGAACGTCTCATGGGTACTTGGCACACGATTAATTCCGCAATTGTGTGTTTTCTCAGCTAGCTTTAAAGTTAGCTCCCTTTTCCTGAGCAAATGCCAGCGGGCACAGGCAAAGCCGAGCACGCCAAGCAGTCCGGGGGTGCGGCTGTAGGGTGAGTTGCACAGGATCCCCGGGCACCAGAGCACCCCAACCTATATCCTCGACTCACAGGCTGAAGGGGAGGGACCCTGGGGACACAAAGTGCCATGGCCTTGGCCTCCTGTCCACCTCTGCCTGAACCGAACCGAGATGCACAAGTGGTCATAGGAAGGGTTAAGCTTCAGGGCCCAAGGGGATTTCAAAGCCAATAATGGATCCTGGACATATTTCTGTGGGCCCCAAGAGCATCAAGGCTATTAGCTGGGCCACAGAGGAAGCGGATGACCTCTTAGGTCTGGCTGGCCAAGTGGCAGGAGGCAGATCCGCGTTGCTCTGTCAACTGCCTGTGGTGGGCCCGTGGCCTGCACTGCAGAAGGGGTCTGCACAGGCCTCAGGGCCAGGACCTGCACCATGACGGGGTCTGCACAGGCCTCTGGGCCCGGACAGGCCCACTCACACCAATACTGGCGTGTGGGGGCCTGGTGCTCCACAGTGACAGGGCAGGCACCTGAGGACGCCTGCCCCTGCTCAATGCTGGGCTACATATGTGAGGGGTTCACTTGGACAGCAAGGGCCAGCCTGCACCCCAGCTCCTCCAGGCCACCCCTGGGCACCTGCCAGACGTAAACTCTGCTTAGACCAGAGGTAAGAGAAATGGCAGCCGCTGGAGGGCCTGAAGGGCAACTGGCTAGGAAACAAAAGTTTATTTTAGGTAAAGACAAGGCAATCTATGGTCCCTGGGGAGATAGAGACAGAGACAGAGACAAAAGGAGTGCAAGTGAACTCAAAACGGGGTTAGGCCATCAGGGGCCTCAAGCAGACTTCCAGATCTCAAAGCCCCATCGATTTCGTTAAGCTACATGACATTTAGTAACACCTGAATTTAAAAGCATATTCTTGTTCTTTTTTTACTGGTTTCTTTCCAACACTTATTAGACTTTGGGGAAAAATGGCCAGTTTACTGATATCAATTCCTAGTAAAAGTGACTTACAAAGAATGCTCAAGGGCAGCAGTTCACGGGGTGAGAAGACGTCTCCGTGAGCCAGGAGGGTGCCCGGCTCACTGCACCAGGTGCTGGAGTGTGTCCCTGAACTCTGAAAGCCTAAGCCCACACACCTACTGCGGGTCTGGCCCGCACACGCGTGTGCACACGTGGTCCCAGGCTGAGGCTGAGTGCACGGCAGGGGCACAGCGTGGGCCCCTTGTCCAGACGGCTGCAAGCATCCCTCAGTGACCTGTAGTCGTCACACAGGCTGGTCCTGGGTGCTGGGCCCTGTGCTGGCGGCACCTGAACCCCAGGGGGCGGCCGCGGCTCCATCACCCGTCTGGGCTCCAAGCTCTCGGTACCCACCTTCACTCTCTAACCACCTTCCAGCCGCACAGCTGCCAAACAACCCTGCCCGGGGGTGAGTGCTCCCAAGGGGATGGGTCAGAATGTGCGGTGAACAGGGCAGAAACCGCTGGACCAGGCAGAGGGCATCAGAGCTGATCTGCCGCTTTAACGATGAACTTTTTTTATCTGCATAAATGTCTGAAGCTGGCTACGGTTTTGAATCACCTGCCCCCGAATCCCTCATATTTTAGGTATTTAACTTGACCCTTTTCAAAGTGCATCAAAGGTCTGAGTTTGTGCAGTGGACGAAGAGAAAAAAAGAAGTAAAGGAAACATCACCGGATGGCTATCTTTTTGGAAAAAATTAAAGTTCATTTTATTTTTCATTTCTCTTTTACCGCAAAGGCCCCTTCCTGTTGCTACTTGGTGTCTGCTCTCTCCCCTCCTTGTACTCTATTCTGGTGCTTTCTCACTCACTCAGAAGCTGGGGCTCTGGGCCACTCCAACCACATCCTGCAGAAGGGGGCTCACCTGCCAGAGGCAGTCTGCACGGAGAGGAGACTCCCAGACGCCTTGCAGACTCAAATCCAAATTGCTAGTTGATGTCACAACTCCAAACATTGTGTTCTAAGTAGACAAGATCTGGAATGACCTAGCAGATGCGGGGCCATGCATGGGTGCGTGCAGACACCTGTCTCCCCTACCCCAGGCTCTCATAGGCAGGTGTCTCCAAAGGGCCCTGTCTTTCCAGCACATGCTCCAGGTTTCTGAGCAAGGTCAGGAACCCACGGGACCATGTTCGTGACGACCACTAGCCTCTTCACTTCCAACTTGGCCCCTCCTGTCGCCATGACAGCCTCTTCCAAACTCCAGTAACGCACAGTCAAACCCAGTCTCTCTGGGCATCAGGGGCTCTGGGAGCAGGTCCCAGGAGCCTCTGTGGACACTGCCCCCCACTTGGGTTCTTCCTGGAGTGCTGCACTCCACACAGACAGGCTCCCATGAGCGCTGTCCACCTGCCAGGTCACAGCACAGGCCACCTTCTCTGTTTAGTTACGGCTGAACACATCCCGCCCTGCCACTGAGGTGGGTGTGGGGTGCCTCCCAGCACGCTCTGGGTGGCAGGATCGGGTACAGTCACCCTGGGCCCGGCCACTGCAGTCCCTAGCGCAAACGCCACGTCAGGAACGCAGCCATAGAGTTGTCGGCAAACGTGGGGACCCCGCCCTCCTCTGCTCTGTCCTGAAGCTCCTGGTCACCTCTGCCCACTCCCCTCCTTCCTTCTGGTTCTCTAAGGTGTTCCTGAGATCAGGCATTTCGGCCTCCACCGCAGAGTGTAAAAGGTGCCTGTGTCCCCTTCCCCTGGGTGTAGGACAGGCCTTAGGGCTGCAGGGTTTCCAGGCCTATTCACTACTTTGTAAATTTTTATTACAAAATATTACAAACATACACAAAATGCCTGGGACGTCTCTGTACTGGTTGTCTAGACTCAACAGGCACTAGCTTTCTGCTGTGTTTTTCTGATGCCTTTTTTAAAAGCATGAACCATAGCTAACCACCCTGCCCAAGTCTCTGCCCCTCGTCCCCTTTCCAGGGGGTCTGAAGTTGTCACTTCAAGGAAAACACTGGACAGCTTTGTTGCCAGTGAGGAGATCCAAGATTTCAAGCAAGAATTAGAACTTGGAATACTTGTATGAGCCACGGAAGGTCCGGGGCTTCTCAATACTGAAGGGTTCGCTGATGAAACTGGAGTGGTTTAGCAAAAACATCTCTGATCTCCCATGAGGAGCATTTACAAGACCTGCATGGCTCATCTGTATGACCAGTACTGTCCCAGTGACCGAAGCATGTCACAAAACTGTGCAGAGAAAAATCCATTCAGAGAGCAAGACAGACCGACGGACGGATGGCAAGCAGCAAGCAGGCAGCCGCCCACATCCGATGTGCTTTGAGACCCTTCCTGTGCCTGCTGAATCGAGAAGTGCGTGCAAGGAGAGCATCTAGAAACCTCTGGAAAGGGCCGAAGGGCCTCCTCCCCTTTCACCTGAAGGCCTGTGAGGAGGGGTCTTCAACTGTACTTTAGCCAAAACGATACGTGACCACAGATGACTGCAGAGGCCTGAGGCTCTGCCTGTAATAAAACCAGACATTAAACCCATTTGCCAAAGTGTAAAACAAGGCATTCCTCCAGCTTTTTCCTGGGGCGGGGAGGAGATATCAAAATGTTGGCATACAATCGGTGCACTGTTATTTTTAAATAAACACATATTTAAAACTTCTGTCATTTAAAATTTTCAATACAGTAAAAAGGGCGTCCTCGGTACTAAAGTCAGAAAGAGTGCACTGCTGAATAATGTGGATTCTGGATAGAAAGCCAGTTTCCACAACCATCTAACTTCTGCCCTACACACCTGTCACCATCCACATGACTGAGGAGGTTTGTGGTATAATGATCCGTGTTTCTCTGAGAGGGGAAACCCTTCAGGACCCAAACAAGGAGTCACTGCTGTGACGTCCACACCCACGAGCTTGGGATCCGGGCCCAAGCTCACCCCCACCTGCTGCCGGGCCTCACAGTCGGCTGGCTGAACCTCTGGAGCCGAGGTAAGCTCTCTCAAGTCAGCGTCCAGACTCAGAACGGTCAAACTGTTGGAAGGAAATGTGCAAAAAAAGAGCAAAGGAAAAAGGTTTCTGAGGATAACAGAGTCTTGACTCTTTGGAAAACCTTTTCAGAACAAAATAAAACTGTAACCCGAACTGGCACCCACTCCTTCTGGTCACCACTCGGCTGCCACAAGTCTGTCTCCTGGGAACAGCTTCTTTGGGGCCGCTTCCCCCTTCCCAGCGGACTTGCGTGTCCCCAATCACACAGTGGCCGGTCCCCTGCTCTGCTGTCCAGGACACGAGCACGGAACCAGCTCAAGGGGGCTCCAAGCTTATTTCTGCAGCTCCTACTCTCCTACTGTCCCCTCACATGTGACAGGCTTTCATTTTGTTTGGATCGTACGTTAAAGGCTGTGGCTTGAAGCATTCAGTAAACAGATCGGTGGCTTCCTTTAACAGACTTTCCCGTAGTTGAAAGCCACAGGACCCACGACAAGGGAGCATGTGTCTCACACCATCTTACAGGAACTCACAGGTTGAAGGCTAAACGGAGCACGGTGGGCCGACATGCCCAGAGGCTGAGAGACCATCAAGAACAGAGCTCGGCATGGGGTGCCTGGGTGGCTCAGTCGGTTGAGCATCCGAGTTCGGCTCAGGTCATGATCTCGCGGTTTGGGAGTTTGGGCCCCGTGTTGGGCTCTGTGCTGACAGCTCGGAGCCTGGAGCTGCTTCGGATTCTGTGTCTCCCTCTCTCTCTGCCCCTCCCCTGCTCATGCTCTGTCTCAAAAATAAAGATAAAAATTAAAAAAAAAAAAAAAAAAAAAAAGAACAGAGCTCAGCCATTTCTGCACCTGGTAAAACGTGTCTCCTACAAAATGGGATGAAAAGACAAAGTGCACAGGCAGCCAGTGAGAAAACCTGTTGTCGACCAAACCTTCCTGGAAGACGTTCCTTCCCTGGATGACTGTTCAGTTTGACTGAAAACTATCAATTCAATGGCCCCTAAGAGGGACACGCCATTTGAAGATTAAGGATATATGGACGTACGTGCCTTAATGGGCCAACATGCCCTTGGAGGGCCCGCGGGGCTGGGTCACACTTGCCCTCAGCTTCAGTCTCCTGGGGAAATACCAGGCCCACCCAGCCTGGCTGCTGGCACCATGAGGGATCGCCATGACTCATTAGGTGTCCCATGGGGTCTCCTGACCTCGGCCTCCCCAGGCCTTTGAAAGAGGCTTCTGGGGAAACCACAAACAAGTGAAGTTGGTCTGTTTTTGAATGGCTGCTTCTTGGCTTTTTTAGTTCAGGTGGCTGGCCAAATACAAAAGGTTACAGTTAACTTTCTACTTTTCATCTAACACTTGGCAGAGCTGGCCATAATGAGAGAAATCGGATGCCTGCACTGGCTTTCCCCATGCAATCTTCTCTCTCAGAACCACAAAGAGCTTGCGAATAAGGGCTGTCTGCAGGTGGGGGATGCGATGTGCCTAGACCCCTGGCCTCAAGCGGGGACAACAGGGGCACAGGCCACAAGGCCTCAGCCACGGCCAGAGACGGAAAGGGATGTGTAGGTGCAGTTCTCTAACGATGTAGGACCTCCCTGCGCACTTGGCTCAAACTGCGATGTCTGTCAGTCGTTGGCGGCTCTCATCACTGCACCACCGCACCCCAGGGTCACATTGGGGAAGCTGGCCCCCAGTGCTGGGGCCCTTCCTGAAGCTTTACCGAGAGCCCCTGGACAACTGGGGGACGGAAGCCGACGAGGAAGAGGCACGTGTCAGCTTTCACTAGAGTAACGGAGGCTGCTGGTGTGGACGGGCTTCAGGCCCCAGGATGGTCCACTTGGCATCAAACGAGAAGGGATTAGAAACACCAGGGTCCCTGGCCTCCAGGAGGGGAACAAGCCAGGGTCCCCTCTCCCCACACGGAGCTGCAGCTCTCCAAGCATAGGGGTTTTTTGCATTTTTTAAAAAACTTTTTATTAAAAAAAACTTTTTTAATGTTTATTTATTTTTGACAGAGAGAGACAGAGCATGAGCAGGGGAGAGGCAGAGAGAGAGGGAGACACGGAATCGGAAGCAGGCTCCAGGCTCTGAGCTGTCAACACAGAGCTTGATGCGGGGCTCGAACTTACAGACTGTGAGATCGTGACCTGAGCTGAAGTCGGACGCTCCATCCACTGAGCCACCCAGGAGCCCCAGGGATTTTTTTTTCCTTTTTGTGACAGTCAGAAGATGCTGCCGCTACCAACTTATTTTTCATCCTAAGTTGTGGCAACGCCTGAAACAGCTCGAAATTTTAAACACAAAGTTCAAAGGATGGGAAAAAAGTGAACATGTCCAATCCTCTGGGTGCTGAACTCATTAAATCCAACTGGTCAGTACTTTAGAAATAAAAACCCACTTTACCTGAGATACCAAAGTGGTCACTGGCCATCGTTATTTCTTTCCCTTTATCTTCAACTGCACGACACACAAGTCATTCTTGTGGCAAAAATTCACGGATATGGCAGACGTCCCTCTTGAAACCTAGTCCCGTGTGCAGGCGAGCGCACCAGACGCCACTGTGGGCTCAGCCACACCAGGCACCCCTGCCAGTTCAACGAAGGGGCGCACTCACAGGGTTCCCGTCACGGGCACCCTCAGTCCCCTGCCTCTGCCTTCCGCTGGCGTCCATGCCTCCCGTGGACACTAGCACGGCAGCTCCAGAGGTGAGGGCTCTGGCCGGCCCCCCCGGGGAGCGGCTGGGGGACTGTGGTAACAATGCGGCTTGACTCAGAATCTAGTTTCAGTTTATTTATATGACGTGTTGGAATGAAAGCTGCATTAAGAAAGAGCTCTGAGCATTAAGGACCCTAATGCACGTTTGCACATATTTAAACAACATGAGAATAACAATTAATACATTGACTCAGGAATCACCACTTTCTTTTTCCTCTCACGGGTGTACAGACTTACATTTGAGAAGGGGGTGGTACAGAGCCCATAGGAGACCTGGCCAGACTTCGGCCGGTGCCCAAGGCCTTTCCAGCTGTAGAACTTCGACAACAGGGCCCAATGAGAACCGGGACAAAGAAGTGGGTCTTCACTTGCTGTAACAGCAGACTAACCACTGGTAACTGGTAGAGCGAAATGCGTATTACAGATCGGCGTCACAACACAAAGGAGAGCGGGTGAGGCCAACCAACCACACCATCCCTACTGCCGCTGAACCAAGCATGTGAGACGGGGCCCCACGTCCCAGTCCCGCGGGAGCCGCTGGGCTCCCTGTGCTGCCTGTTCTCAGATGTGTCCTTCACACGAGGGTGGTCCGGCCATATTCCCTGGAACACAATGGTAGCCACAAAACAGTCTTTCCCACTCACCAACTGAGCACTCTTGAAGTGACCACAGAGACCTCAGCTGTGCCGTGAGGACCACAGTGAACTTTCACAAGGGCCTGCACATCCCAGGCCCGGGCCAACCACTCAGGAAGAAACTTGCTGGAAGTCGCACGTGTAACTCAAGCACAAGGGACTCAAGGGCGGCTGCCCGAAGCTACGCGGTCCTTTCCGGGTTGGCTTCCCTGTCTCGGGAGACGCTGTGGCCCATGCTGTGCAGATTCACGCAGAGCAGGGCCTCGATGACACAGGCGTTCATCGTTTCTCCGTTCTCCCCACGAAGGTCGTACATTTACAAGCTGTCAGACTACAGGGAATCTCCGCACTTGGGGTGGAGCCACAGCAAAGCTTCTGGGAGGCAGCAGGCAGTTCTTCACACGCCCTCAGCTCCGCCTGGCTGCCTGGTGCCACGTAAACGGCACAGTAGAGTGGAGTTAAAAACACATACCACGTTCAGGTCACCTCACTCGACATGTCTGTACTGTGTGCCTGTAATGGGTGAAATACAGCAATCTCGTTCTAGGTCTTGGCTGTAGGTAAGCAAGATGTACTGTACTGGCTTTATGCTCAATGTCTACGTTTACAATGATTCCTTCTTCACCCGCGAGCGGGTCTGTCCTCTTCCAGCTGGTGGGCGTCAGTTGGACCACCTGCAACACAAGTGACTGCATGAGCCTCCCTGATGAGTGCGTCCTGCAAGCTGGCCGCAGGGAGGAGGTGCCCAGGGCCCACAGCTGGCAGGCCTGGCCGGAGCCAGCGGGTGTGAGTGTCTGCGCGTGTGCACGGCATATCCACTGGGGTGTGTGTCCGCACGTGTGTGGGGCATATGCACCAGGGTATGCGTGTCTGCACATGTGTGTGGTGTATCCACCGGAGTGTGCATGTCTGCGTGTGTGCACAACATATGCACCGGGGTGTGTGTGTCTGCGCGTGTGCACGGCATATCCACTGGGGTGTGTCTGCGTGTGTGTGGGGAGTATGCACCGGGGTGTGCGCGGCACATGCACTGGGGTTGCGTGTCTGCACGTATGCACGGGATACCCACTGGGGTGCGCATGTCCACACGTGTGTGTGGCATATCCACCGGGGTGTGCGTGTCTGTGCGTGTGTGTGGTGTATCCCTGGGTCTGGGAGAGGAGACAATGTTTCACGTAAGCATGTCCTGCCCGATTCCAGAATGAGTTGAGGGCACACCCTTACTGGAGAATGGTGGCCATCACTGTTGACTTCCTAATTGTTAATACCAAAGGTCACCGTTTCAACCAGATACTTAGTCCTGATGTCACCTATTAAGTGCTTACTGAGTGCTGACCCATGTGGCCCTCAGTGCTGGCACCCTCCGTATTCTGGAGATCATTCCTACCTCTACAACACTGGAAACTGCCCACCACTCTTCTGAAATGCCGTCCCCCCCAGGTCCCAGGGCACCGTGTTACTTGGTCTTTCCAGACCCCTAGAGAGGCACTTGCATAGGCCTCCCTCACTTTCCCACAGGTCTGCAGGTGCTGGTGCCCAGGACTTGGGAGACAAATGTAACGCCTAGGTCTCTATGATGTGCTGAGTGATGCTGGCCCTGCCAGATCCCTCTCCGGTCACCCCCCGGATGCCTCCTCTGACAGGAGCTCACTGCTATGGATGCAACAGAGGACATGCTCACTGTGGGTTTGCACATTGCAAGATGCATGTGAGCATATGCACCCTCCCACTGAATCCTGGGGGCGGGGGTGACATCGCCCTCAACAGGAAGCGAGGAGTGGAGAGGCCAGGTGTGCCGTCCAAGGCCATACACACAGCAGGCCACAGAGCAGAAGCTGAACCGGTCTTCTCTGCTCCAAAGTCAACCACAGCCAGCAGGGGCACCTCAATCACAATGGACCCAAAAGTTAAAACTTGTCTACACTCACTCTCCTTCCCTTGTATTTCCTACCCAAGTTAATAGCACTGAAATCTGAACTCAATGCAAGTCAGGGACCTGAGGATCATTCTAGGGCCCTTCTCTACTGTTTCCCCTCACCCCAGTTACAAATGGTCCCCCAGGACTTCCTCAGATTTTTGTAATTACGTCATTCCCTTGGTGTCTCCAGGAAGAGCAGGAAGGCTCTTCCTATGACCCGAGGTAAGAGTCAAGGATTTCAGCATCAGGACCTCCCCAAGGATCCCATGGCTGAAAGCCTCACCTGGGGTACTGGCTTCCCATCACTTTTTCAATGCCTGACTCTGCAACACAATCTGCCCTGAAGAATTACCAGCCATGTGAGAACAAAAATCTAAAGTAGGAGCGCCTGGGTGGCTCAGTTGGTTGGGCGTCCAGCTTCGGCTCAGGTCACGATATCCTGGTCCATTGGTTCCAGCCCCATATCGGGCCCTGTGCTGACAGCTCAGAGCCTGGAGCCTGGAGCCTGCTTCAGATTCTCTGTCTCCCTTTCTCTTGCCCCTCCCCAGCTTGCACTCTGTCTCTGTCTCTCTCAAAAATAAATAAACATTAAAAAAATTTTTTTTAATCTAAAATAAAAACAAAGACCAAAAGAAACATATAGAAAGAGAAACAGAAGAAGATTCTATGAAGGAAGAAGGAAAAAACAAAATAAAACAAAACTATTGGTGTAATTTACTCAGATGCAAAAGAAATGTTGCAGCCACGAAACAGAAGAGTATGCTATGAAAAAGAGACATTCCGAGCTCTCAGAATTTACAAACAGCACAATTAAAGATCAGAAAGAATGGGAGACAAATGTAATGTAATCTCCCACAAAGCAGAGCAAAAGACAAAGATACGAGGAGAGAAAATACAGGACAATTACAGGGCTGGAATATAGTGTCTAACCTCTGAGACAAGTAACAGAGAGCAGAGAGAATGGAAGGAAGTACATCACGAGAGAAATCATTGGAAGAAGGTTCCAGATCTGAAAGACGCTGACCAGCTTCTCACTGCCATCTGCGAGGCGGCTGGCCGGGTGTGTTGGACACAGGAAGGCCTCTGGCTTGGGCTGCCTTCCGTGGCATTCCCCATCGCACTCCACGCGGGGGCTCTCCTGGAGTCCAGGTGTCCAGAGGCTGGGCCGTGGGGACAGGAGCCAAGCCTGAGGCTGCTCCTAGGACTTGCCCCACCGACTTCTCGGGGGTGCAGCCTGTCCGCAGAGCTGCCAAGTAAGGAGCCATTTCTCTGCCGATGGACACTGGGGTTGTTCCCATCTGTTGACTGATGTGGATAATGATGTTATGAACATCATGGCTGCACCATTTCACATTCCCTCCGGCAGTGCATGGGGGTCAGGTTTCTCCACATGCTTGTCAATACTTAGTATTTTCTGTTTAGTAGTAGTAGTATCATCCTAGTAGGTGTGAAGCGGTACCTTGCAGTTTTGACTTGTATTTCCTATGACAAATGATGCAGAGCATCCTTTGATAAGCTTCCTGGCCATTTACACATCTTCTTCACAGAAAAGTCTATTCACACCTGGGTGGCTCAGTTGGTTAAGCATGTAACTTCAGCTCAGGTCACGGTGTCACGGTTTGGGGGTTCAAGCCCCACAGTGGCTTGCTGCTGTCAGTACACAGCCTGCTTGGGATCCTCTGTCCCTTGCTCTCTGCCGTTCCCCTGCTCACGTGCGCTCTCTCTCAAAAAATAAATTTTCTTTTTAAAAAAGAAAAATCTATTCAAGCCCTGTTACCTTTTTGTTGTCAAGTTATGGAGGTTTTATACATATACATATTTTGGATATTAATCCCTTATCAGAAACATAGCATTTTCTCTTTCAGTACATTGTCTTTCCACTTCTTTAATATTTGTTTTTGAGAGAGAGAGAGAGAGAGAGAGAAAGAGAGACAGAAAGAGGGAGACACAGAATCTGAAGCAGGTTCCAGGCTCCAAGCTGCCAGCACAGAGCCCAACGCAAGGCCTGAACCCATGAACTATGAGGTCATGACCTGAGCCGAAGTTGGTCGCTCAACCAACTGAGCCACCCGGGTGCCCCTTCACTTTTTTTTTTTTTTTAACTTTTATTCATTTTTTGATAGAGACCGAGTGTGAGTGGGGGAGGGGCAGAAAGAGGGGGAGACACAGAATCTGAAGCAGGCTCCAGGCTCTGAGCCTGTCAGCAGAGCCCGACATGGGGCTCGAACTCACGGACTGTGAGATCATAACCTGAGCAGAAGTTGGATGCCCGACTGAACCACCCAGGCGCCCCTCACTTTTTTAATATTATTTTTTATTGTACCGAATTTTTAAATTCTGATAAAATCTAATTTATCTATTTTTTCTTTTGTTGCCTATGCTTTTGGTGTCATACCCGTGAAGTCTTTGCCAAAGCCAATTCCATGAAAATTTTCTCAATGCTTTATTTAAAGAGTTTTAGGGGCACCTGGGTGGCTTAGTTGGTTAAACATCCTGACTCTTGATTTCGGCTCAGGTCATGATCTCACGGTTTATAGGATCAGCCCCATATTGGGCTCTGCTCCTGACAGTACGGAGACTGCTTGGGGGGTTTTCTCTCTCCCTCTCTCTGCCCCTCCCTGGTGCTCTCTCTCTCCAAATTAATAAACATTTAAAAAAATAGAGAGTTTTATATTACAGCCCTTGAGTCTAGGTCTTCGACCCAGTTTGAGTTAATTTTGGTATATGGTGTGAGGTGAGGGGTCTAATTTCACTCTTTTGCATGAGATATCCAATTTTCCCACACTATTAAATACTTTGAATGAATGAATAAATAGACTGCTTTCTTAATTTCCTTTCCTGATTACTCACTGCTGGTGTGTAGAAACACAATGGATTTTTGTCTGTTGACTTATTAAATTCTGCAGCTTTGGTGAATTTATTAGCTTTGGTAGCTTTCCTGTGGAATGTTTGGATTTTCTATACATAAGTTCATGACATGTATGGCTAGAGACAGCTTTACATCTTCCTTTTCATTTTGGATGCCTTTTATTTTTTTATTATCGAACTGCTCTAGCTAGAATGCCAGTACAAGGCTGAACAGTAGTGGTGAAAGTGGCCGCCTTGTTCCTGACCTTAAGGGGGAAGCTTCTCACCTTCCACCATTGAATATGATATTAACTATGGGTTTTTCATAAATACCTTTTATCATGTTGAGGTATTTTACCTCTATTCCTAGTCTTCTGAGAGTTTTTAATATTTATCAACTTTATTTTAATTAAAAAATTTTTAAATGTTTATTTTTGAGAAAGAGAGAGTGTGCACATGGGGGAGGGGTAGAGAGACAGGGAGAGGGGCAGAGAATCCGAAGCAGGACCTGTGCTGTCAGTGCAAAGCCTGATGTGGGGCTTGAACTCATGAACCATGAGATCATGAGCTGAACTGAAGTCAGATGCTCAACCAACTGAGCCATCCAGGCACCTATGAGAGTTTTTATTATGAAAGGATGTTGGATTTTGTCAAATGTCTTTTTTAATGCATCGAATGTGACTGCCTTCTTCATTCTAACAATGTGGTATATTACACCTATTTTATATTGAATAACCCTTTCATTCCCAGAATAAATCCCACTTGGTCACTGTGAATAATCTTTTTAATATTCTATCAGATTCAACTTATTAATATTTTGTTGAAGATTTTTGCATTTATATTCACAAACTATATTGGTTTATAATTTTCTTTTCTTGTAAAGTTCTTATCTGGCTTAGGTATCAGGGAAATTTTGGTCTCATTGAGTAAATATTTGGTCTTTAAAAAAAATTTTTTTGGACAGTTTGAGAAGGATTGGTGTCAATTCTTTTTTAAATGCTTGGCAGAACTCACAGAGAAGCAATCCGGTCCAGGACTTTTCTTTGTTGGAGATTTCTAATTACTAATTCAATCGTGTTACTTATTAAAGTCTATTGAGATTTTCTATTTTTTCTTCAGTCCGTTTAGGTGATTTATTAAGTTTTAAGGAATTTGCCCATGTCTTCTAGACTGGCATATAATTTTTCATACCATGCTCTTAAAATCATTTTTATCTTTGTCACGTCAGTTGCAGTGTCCTCACTTCCATTTCTGATTTTATTTCTATCTTCTGTTTTCATCTAAAGATTTCTCAATTTCCCTACCTTTTTAAAGAACCAATTCTAGATTTCACTGATTTTTCTCTATTGTTTTTCTATTCTGCATTTTGTATATCTCCACTCTAATCTTTATTATTTCTTTCCTTTTGGCAGCTTTGGGTTTAGTTTGCTTTTTCTTTTTATAGTTCCTCAAGATGAAATACAGTCTACTGATTTGAGATCCTTTTTTCCTTTTAAAATGTAGGTGTTCAGGGGCGCCTGGGTGGCTCGTCGGTTAAGTGTCCAACTTCGGCTCAGGTCATGATCTCACAGTCTGTGGGTTCGAGCCCCACATCGGGCTCTGTGCTGACAGCTCAGAGCCTGGAGCCTGCTTCCGATTCTGTGTCTCCCTCTCTCTCTGGCCCTCCCCTGCTCATGTTCTGTCTCTCTCTGTCGCAAAAATAAATAAAAACATTAAAAAAAAAATTTTTTTTAAATGTAGGTGTTCATAGCTACATATTTCTCTCCAAGCACTGCTCTTGGTGAACCCCATGAGTTTAGTATTTTGTGTTTTCATTTTCATTTATGTCTAAGTATTTTCTGCTTTTCCTTGTGGTTTCTTCTATGACCCATTGGTTGTTTAGTAGTATGCTGTTTAATTTTCAATTTTATGAATTTTCCAGTTTTCCTTCTGTTGTTGATTTCTAACTTCCTCTCACTGTGTATCAAAGAGACTTGCTTTGTGGCTAATACAAGGCCTTACCTGAAGAGTGTTCCAGATGTCAGTTAGGTCCAGTTGGTTTATCATGTCGTCTAATTCCTTTATTTCCTCCCTTACTTCCTGTCTGCTGTTCTATTATTAAAAGTGGAGTATTAAAGTCTCTATTATTATTGAATTACTTCTTTCAATTCTGTCAATTTTTGTTTCATACATTTCGAGTGTCTGTAATTTGGTAAGCAAACATTTGTAATTGTTTTATCTTCCTGGTGTGTTAAAACTTTTTTTGAACTATAGTTGACACACAACAACACATTAGTTTCAGGTGTACAACATAGTAATTTGACAAGTTTATATATCACACTACAAATGTTGCTTCCATCTGTCACCATATACACTATTACAATACCATTGACTATATTCCCATTACTGTGCCTTTCATCCCGTGACTTATTCATGCCATAACTGGCAGTCTGTAACGTCCACTCCCCTTCAACCACTTTGCTCATCCCCCCTATCCCTTGCCCTTCTGGCAACCACCAGTTTGTTCTTTGCTTATGGGTCTGTTTCTGGTTTTTTTTGTTGTTCATTTATTTTTTAGATTTCACTTATGAGTGAAATCTTACGGTATTTGTCTTTTTCTGTCTGACTTAATTTCAGTTACCATAATACCCTATAGGTCCATCCATGTTGTTGCAAATGGAAAGAACTCATTTTTTATGGCTGAGTAATATTCCATTGTGTATATGTACTATATCTTCTTTATCCAATCATCTATAGAGGGACGCTTGGCTTGCTTCCATAATTTAGCTATTGTAAATACTGCAATGAACAAGGGGATGCATATATCTTTTTCAAACAGTGTTTTGTTTTCTTTGGGTAAATAGCCAGTAATAGAATTACTGGATCATATGATATTTCTAATTTTTTTGAGGAACCTCTATAGTATTTTCCACAGTGGTTGCACCAATTTACATTCCCATCAATGGTGCACAAGGGTTCCTTTGAATCCATCTTTGTCAACACATTATTTCCTTTCATTTTACCCATTCTAACAGAGGTAAGGTGATACCTCATTATGGTTCTGACTGCATTTTCCAGATGATTAGTGATGTTGAGCATCTTTTCATGTGTCTGCTGGCCATCTGCATGTCTTTGGGAAAATGTCTGTTCAAGTCCTCTGCCCATTTCTAAATTTTATTATTTGTTTTTTTGGTGTTGAGTTATAGAAGTTCTTTATATATTTTGGATATTAACACTTTATCAGATATATCATTTGCAAATATCTTCTACTCGGTAGGTTGTCTTTTTGTCTTGTTGATGGCTTCCTTCACTGTATAAAAAACTTTTTATTTTGGTGTAGTCCCAATTGTTTATTTTTCCTTTTATTTCCCTTGCCTGAGGAGACCTATCTAGAAAAATGTTTCTACAGCTGGTGTCAAGGAGATTACTGTCTTGGTTTTCTTCTACAAGTTTTATGGTTTCAGGTCTCACACTGGTGTCTTTAATCTATTTTCAGTTTATTTTTGTGTGTGGTGTAAGACAGCAGTCCAGTTTCATTCTCTTGCAAGTGGCTGTCCAGTTTTCCCAACACCATTTATGGAAGAGACTTATTCCCATTGTACATTTTTGCCTCTTTTGTCATAGCTTAACTGACCATGTAAGTGTGTGTTTGGGCTATTCTGATCCACTGATCCATGTCTGTCACATACACATATTTGACACATATGTGTCAGTGCCATACTGTTCTGATTATAGCTTTGTAGTATATCTGGAAATCTAGGATTGTGAAACCCAACACTGTTCTTTCTCAGGATTGCTTTGGCTATCCAGGGTCTTTTGTGGTTCCATATAAATTTTAGTACTATTCATGCTAAATACGTAAAAAATGCTATTGGTATTTTGATAGGGATTGCACTGAATCTGTGGATTGCTTTGGATAGTATGGACATTTTAACAATATTAATTCTTCCAATCCCTGAGCATGATGCATTGTTCCATTTGTTTGTATCTTCTTCCAATTTCTTTCATCAATGTTTTATAGTTTTCAGAGTATAGGTCTTTCTATTTATTTATTTATTTATTTATTTATTTATTTATATTTTTTTCAACGTTTTTAATAATTTATTTTTGGGACAGAGAGAGACAGAGCATGAACGGGAGAGGGTCAGAGAGAGAGGGAGACACAGAATCGGAAACAGGCTCCAGGCTCCGAGCCATCAGCCCAGAGCCTGACGCGGGGCTTGAACTCACGGACCGCGAGATCGTGACCTGGCTGAAGTCGGACGCTTAACCGACTGCGCCACCCAGGCGCCCCCAGAGTATAGGTCTTTCATCCCCTTCATTAAAACCATTTATTCCTAGATATTTTATTCTTTTTGGTGCAATTGTAAATGGAATTTTTTAAAATTTCTCTTTCTTCTATTTCATTATTAGTGTATAGAAATGCAACAGAATTTTGTGTATTAATTTTGTATCCTGCAACTTACTGCGTTTGTTAGTTCTAATAGTTTTTTGGTGGAGTCTTTGGGGTTCTGTGTGTATAATACGTGATTTGCAAATAATGGCAGTTTTACTTCTTCCTTATCAAAGTGGATACCTTTTATTTCTTTTTGTTGTCTGATTGCTGTGGCTAGGACTTTCAGTACTTTGTTGAATAAAAGCTGCAAGTGTGTACATCCTTGTCTTGTTCTTGATCTTAGCAGAAAAGCTCTTTCACCACTGAGTATGATGTTAGCAATGGGTTTGTCACATATGACCTTTATTATGTTGATGTTCCCTCTAAACCCACTTTGTTGAGTTTTTATCATGAACAGATGCTGAATTTTGTCAAATGCTTTTTCTGCATCTAGTGAGAAGATCATGTAATTTTTGTTTTTTATTTTATTAATGTTGTGCATTGTGTTTACTGATTTGCAGATATTGAACCATCCTTCCATCCCCAGAATAAATCTCACTAGATTGGAGTGAATGCTCCTTTAATATATTGTTGAATTCAGTTTGCTACTATCTTGTCGAGAATTTTTGCATCTATGTTCATCAGGGATAGAACATATGGAAAGAATATCATCTATGTTCATCCAGTTCATACTGGACTATGATTTTCTCTTATTATAATATTTTTGGTTTCTATATAAGGGCAATGCTGGACTCACAGAATGTATTTGGAAGCTTTTCTCTCTCTTCTATTTTGAATAGTTTGAGAAGAGTATGTATTAACTCCTCTTTAAATGACTGATAGAGGGATACCTAGGTGGCTTGGTCAGTTAAGTGTCTGACTCTTGATTTCGGCTTAAGTCATAATCTCACAGTTTGTGAGTTCAAGTCCTGTGTTGGGCTCTGAACTGACAGTGTGGAGCCTGCTTGGGATTCTCTCTCTCCTCCTCTCTCTATGCTCCTCTCCCTCACACACATACTCTCTCTCTCCCAAAATAAGTAAATATACTTTAAAAAAGTGACTGGTAGAATTCATCTGGTCCTGGACTATTGCTTAATGGAAGTTATTTGATTACCAGTTCAATCTCATTACTAGTAATTGGTCTGTTCAGATTTTCTATTTCTTCCTGATTCAGTGTGGAAGACTCTATGTTTCTGGGAATTTATCCATTTCTTCTAGGTTGTCCAATTTGTTGGGATGTGATTTTTCGTAGGATTCTCTTATAATTCTTTGTATTTCCATGGTGTTGGTTATTTTTTTTAATTTAATCTTTATTTATTTGAGAGAGAAAGACAGAGCCTGAGTGGAGAGCAGCAGACAGAGAAGGAGACAGAATCTGAAACAGGCTCCAGGCTCTGAGCTGTCAGCACAGAGCCTGATGTGGGGCTCAAACTCACAAACCATGAGATCATGACCTAAGCTGAAGTCAGATGCTTAACCCATTGAGTCACCCAGGCATCCCCCATGGTGTCAGTTATTTATTTGTTTCTTTATTTTGAGAGAGAGAGAGAGAGAGAGAGAGGGCGCGAGTGTGACCAGGGCAGGAACAGAGTGCAAGATAGAGAATCCCAAGAAAGCTCTGTGCTGTCAGCATGGAGCCCAACGCAGGGCTCGAACTCACAAACTGTGAGATCATGACTTGAGCTGAAATCGAGTTGGACACTTAATCGGCTGAGCCACCAGGTGCCCCTCCATTTTTAATTTTTGAGCAACTGCCATACTGTGTTCCGCAGTGGCTGCATCAATTTTTGACATTCCATCAATGGTGCACAAGTGTTTCTTTTTCTCCACATCCTCACCAACACTTGTCTCTTGTCTTTTTGATGATGGCCATTCTAACAGGTATGAGGTAATAGCTCACTGTGGTTTTGATTTTCATTTCCCTGATGATTAGAAATGTTGAGCATCTTTTCATGTACCTGTTGGCCACCTGTATGTTTTCTTTGGAGAAATGTCTATTCATTTCCTTTGCCCCTTTTTCAATTGGGTTATCTGGGGGTTTTTTTTTGGGGGGGGGTTGTTTTTTGTTTTGTTTTTACTATTGAATTATAATAGTTCTTTATATATTTAGATGTTAACCTCTTATCAGATATATGGTTCACAAATATTTTCTCCCATTCTATAGGTCACCTCTTCACTTTGATCACAATGTTTCCTTTGCTGTGCAGGAGCTTTTTAGTTTGATGCAGTACCACTTGTTTATTTTTGCTTTTGTTGTCTGTGCTTTGGTGTCATATCCAAAATATTTACAAGACCAATGTCAAGGAGGTTATTCCCTATATTTTCTTCCGGGAGTTTTCCAATTTTAGATCTTATGTTTAAGTCTTTAACCCATTTTTATGTAAGTTAAGGCTCTAATTTCATTCTTACACATGTGGATATTCAGTTTTCCTAATATAAGTTATTAAAGACACTGTCCTTTTTCCATTGTGTGTTCTCAGAGCCACTTTGAAGATTAGTTGACCATACATATGAGGCTCTCTATTCTGTTCCATTGAGCTCTGAGCCTATTTTTATGTAAATACCACACTATTTTTATTAGTTTGGCTTTGTAATATAGTTTGACATCAAGAAATGTGACACCTCTAGCTTGGTTATTCTTTCTCAAGATTGCTTTAGGTATTTGGGGTATTTTGTGGTTCCATACAAATTTTAGGATTATTTGTTTTATTTTTGGGAAACTGCCATTGAAATTTTAATAGGGATTACACTGAACCTGTGGATTGTTTTGGGTAGTGTAGACATTTTAACAATATTAATTCTTCTGATCCATGAACCCAAGATATCTTTGCATTTATTTGTGTCTTCAATTTTTTTCATCAGTGTTTTGTACTTCATATTATACAGCTCTTTCACCTCCTTGGTTAAATTTATTTCTAAGTATTTCATTCTTTTTGATGTCACCGTAATTAGATTTTCTTAATTTCCCTTTTGAATAATCTATTGTTAGCATATAGAAATGTTGTATTGATCTTGTGTCCTGCAACTTTACTGGATTCATTCAAAGTTCTAACAGTTTTTGGATGAAGTCTTTAGGGTGTTCTACATATGCGATCATCAAACAGATCTTACTTCCTTTATTTCTTTTTCTTGCCTAATTGCTCTGGTTAGAATTTTTAGTGCTATGCTGCAGAGAAGTGGTGAGAGTGGACATCCTGTTCTTATTCCTGATCTTAGAGAAAGATGTCACATTGAATATGATGCTAGCTATGGGTTGGTTGGCCTTTACTAAGCTGAGGTACATTCCTTCTATACCTACTTTGTTGAGAGCTTTTACCATGAAAGGATGATACATTTTGCAAACATATGAAGAAAATATTAACACAACTGAAGGGAAAAATAGACAGCAATATAATAACAGGAGGGGACTCTAATATCCCACTTTCAACAGTGAGTATGTCACCTAAACAGCAAATCAATAAAGAAACACTGGACTTGAACGACACTTTAGACCAGATGACCCTGACAGACATCTACAAAACAGAAGAATACACACTATTCTCAAGCACACACAGAATATTCCTCAGGACAGATCATAGATTAGGCCATGAAACAAGTCTTAAAAACTTAACAAGATCGAAATTATATTAAGTATATTTTCTGATCACAATGGTGTGAAACTAGAAACCAGTAAGAGGAGGAAACTGGAAAATTCACAGATCTGTGGAAATTAAACAACACATTCTTGAACAACCAACAGGTAGGTCAAGAAGAAATCAAAAGGTATCTTGAGACAAACAAAAACAGAAATCCAACATACAAAAACTAATGGGAAACAAAACTAATAGGATGCAACAAAAGCAGTTCTGAGAGGGATATTTATAGTAATAAATGCCTACTACATTAGAAAAAGAAACACCTCAATTCAACAACCTAACTTTAGACCTCAAGAAACTAGAAAAAAAAATACTAAGCCCAAAGACAGAAGAACAAAGATTAAAAGAAAAATAATAAATGGGACAAGAAAGACAATGAAAAAGATAAATAAAACTAAATTGTTTTTTTGAAAAGATAAACAAAAGTGACAAACCTTTAGCTAGACTGACAAGAGAAAAAGATCACTCAAGGAGAAATGACAACCGATACTACAGATGTGACTACTATGAACAATTATATGCCAACAGCTAGACAACCTGGAAGAAACAAATGAATTCCTAGAAACATACAACCTATGAAGACTGAATCATGATCAGACAGATAATCTGAACAGACGAATCAATGAGAAAGGAGACTAAATCAGTAATTAAAAAGCTCCCAACAAAGGAAAGTCCAGGGCCAGGCTTTCCTGGTGAATTCTACCAAACACTGAAAGAAGAATTAACACCAATTTTTCTCAAACTCTTCCAAAAAACTGAAAGAGAAGGAAAACTTCCAAACTCATTTTACAAAGCCATGATACCCTGATATCAAAACCAGACAAGGACACTATAAGAAAACTATAGGCCAATAGCCCTGATAAACAAGGATGCAGAAATCCTCAACAAAATACCAGCAAACCAAATTCAACAGCATATTTAAAGGATCATATACCTTGATCAGTGATATTTATCCCTTGGACGCAAGAAATGTTCAACATATGCAGAACAATCAACATGATACACCACATTGAGAAATGAAGAATAAAAAAATTATATGATCATCTCAATTGATATAGAAATAGCATTTGACAAAATTCAACATCCTTTCCTTCACCAAGATCCCAACATATTGGATGGTGAAATGCCCAAATAATGAAAGAAATGTGAAATATATTTATTGTATTATTAAAAAAACTTTTTTAACGTTTATTCATTTTTGAGAGACAGAGCACAAGTGGGGGAGGAACAGAGAGAGAGGGAGACACAGAATCGGAAGCAGGCCCTAGGCTCTGAGCCATCAGCACAGAGCCCGATGTGGGGCTTGATCTCACTGACCGTGAGATCATGATCTGAGCTGAAGTCGGACGCCCAACCGAGCCGGCCAGGCATCCCTGAAACTATATTTACTTATGAGTGATATATTGTTTTATTTTCACTTTTAAATTGATATATGGACATTTCGTCAAAAGACTAGGCTGCAGAGGTAATTAACCTACGGAACAGTAACAAGATCACAGAAACTTACTGTACTGGCTTTTCAAACCCAAGAAAGATTATACAAACTCAATGGCTTACTTAAGCTTGCTAACTGACCTCAAATATTTTATTGTCAAGTTAGAATTCAGATATTATAAAAGGGGGAAATGATTTCCATGGAAGTCTACTCTTTTAGTCTAAGGGATGAGAATTTATCTCAAAGTTATAAAAATAGCAGCAAAGAAGTGAAACTTCTAGAAGCAGCAGTGGTCTCCAATGAGCAGAAATGAAAGAATATTAATACTTAGATAGGAAACACCAGAAGTAGAATGAAAAAAATTTATTTGTAAAGATGGGAAATTAGGTTGTACGTCCTACAAGCCTTGCATGAAAAGTAATTAGATATGGAAATGTCCTTCATAAGGAATCGCAGGAAGTGGTGAGGACGCTTCAAACATAAAAATATCTGGAGACTGTATCCCTGTTTTGGTAAACGCTAGCTGGGATTTTCAGGCAAGACAAAGCCAGGAGCTCTGCATACTTGAGCTGTTGGGGGAATTCATCCAGCGCAATATACAGACCAGACTGTGACTATGCTCAGGGCTTCTTTGGTTTTTCCAGACAGCAGCGCTGGACGTGTCCTCTGGGCAACACGCACACACATTTCTGAGAGTTTCTGGGAACCTCCAGAGCCACTGCGTGTGGTGCAGGACGGCCTTTGTCTCCTAACCTCTAATCTAGATTTCTTTCCATCGTCAATACCCCAGGGGTTGAGCTCAGTACAATTTTAGCCTTACAATTTCAATTCTTGAATTACCTGAAAATTCTCCCATGAAACTTGGATGTGTCTAGGATGGTTTTTTTTTTTTTAATTTTTTTTAACGTTTATTTATTTTTGAGACAGAGAGAGACAGAGCATGAACAGGGGAGGGGCAGAGAGAGAGGGAGACAAAGAATCTGAAACAGGCTCCAGGCTCTGAGCGGTCAGCACAGAGCCCGATGCGGGGCTCGAACTCACGGACCGTGAGATCACGACCTGAGCCGAAGTTGGACGCTTAACCGACCGAGCCACCCAGGCGCCCCTCTAGGATGGTTTTTTAAAAACAAAACCCCTTCAATGTTCAGACCAGAGCAACAAGTGAACCATTCATTAATGGCGTCATAAAGTAGGCTGCTGATACTCAACCACTGCCTCCTCCCACACCCCCCGAGGCCTCCTGTCTGATGGACCCAGGCCTGCCCCACACAACTGCTGTCAGAACTCTGAGCTGGGGCCCGGCAAAAGTCAAATGGAAAGGACGACACTACCGGAACAGACCCGCGGGCCACACACTGTTATGCTTCCCAGGCAGGGCTGGGCCCTCCATGCAGAGCAGGGTCTCCCGCCAGGAAGGTGAGAAGGAGGTTGTGACTTCTTTCTCTGTATTTATAATTAGAAAGCAATTCTTGGAATATTCTACAACCACAGGGCATCATGTCTCCAATCGTTACAATCTGCTGTTAAGTTAAAAAAAGCAAGACACAGTAAGATTCCAACTCATTAAAGAAAAGAAAAAACAACCATTCCCCACAGACACAGATGAAGAACTTATGGTTGTTAACAGCTGTTTGGGGCCACGGACTCAGGCACAACCTCTGAAAATAAGTCAACAGAGAGCTTTTTTGTATGATACAAGGGAGAAGTCACTGAAAAGGATGTTTTTCCTTTTCATGAAAAGCTAGGTCTAGACCTCACAGACTGTTTCTCCCCAAGGACACAACTGTTATGCTGTTCTGAGCGCCTCACTTTCAAGAAGGGCATATCCCCAGGACTCTAAGTCCAGACTCGGGGTCTCTTTCTGTCCACACTCTTTCTAGAAGCAAACTCATCTATCTGAAAACCGTGTTCACTTAGCCCCACGTCAGAACTTAACGTCTAAATTATTTTACAGTTTAGCAACTGATATGAAAGATTTAGGTTACAAAGGCAGATGCTTGACTTCCATCTTTCATAAGATGGATTTATCTGAGGCTGTTAAGAGGTGCACTTACCCGGAAGAGGAGTATCTTCTCCAATGGTCAGGCTCATACTGTCTATTTCCTGCACCAAACAGACATGCAAACCAAAACTAGGTTAATTACATTTCTCTAAATTCAAACCGCGAAAACCGCACATTTCTAAGTATGCATAAAAACATGCTGAGTTGTACTTGGAGGACATAACTTATTACTCTCTTCTCTGATGTTGCCACTGTGATTAAAAGTTTGTTGCACACACTTTCCATTAGAGTAGGAAGCAATTAATTAAGAGGCGGTTCTGCCATTAGACGGAGCAGTGTCCAACCACCTGCGCTGAATCTAGACGGTCTCTGCTGCCAATGATATTGGGAAAGGAACTTCGTAAGCAGATGGCTCACGGAGGACACTTTGCCAAGGACGGAAAAAGCAACGTGTGGCCCTACAGCTGAGTGCGGAGGTTCCCTTCCCAGTGCAGCCGGCCACTTTTTGTCCCCCGCTATACAGGGAGTGGCAGGCGAGAACCAGAAGACAGCCAGCCTGCCATCAAAAAAGGTGGTTGTTTTCACATTCAGAAAATGACACTTTTCCTACAAAGCTTTCCATGCTTCTGCTTGACTGACGACGCCCATGCCTCTCCCACTGAGGGCGGCCTTTGTCCCTCCCACGAGTGTGAGGCTGGCAGGGGCTCTGGCAGAGGGCTGGGTGGCAGGAGAAGGTCACAGCAAGGCCAGAATGAGGTTTCCAGGCCCCACCTTGTTATCACAGATGACCAGAGGTGGTTTTACAACAGTCCAGGCCTCCTACAGAATTACCACCTTACCACCGATAAGTGAGAAGCTCAAGAAATCACAGGCAAATGTGCTTTGCTACTGACTGTGGAATTTAACACATTTCTCACCAACAGAAAGGAAGATGTTCAAATGTTCTCACTTTAGCGGCTTTGATGTTCCCCACTGCACTTCACAGGTCTGGAAGCAAATGCTTCACAGGGAGGCCGGTGCCGCTGAAGGGCCCTGCAGCTCTGTGTCTGAGTCTCCCTGCCCAGCAGAGTGGGCAGGCTCCCCGCTCCTCCATCGGGCCAGGCAGGCACCGGCCTCGGAAACTTCCCAACTGTCTCAGTAACTCAATATGTTCATTCCGAGGCGTTTTTAGTTTTTCACTAAAACAAAGAATTTTTCCCATTAACTCTGTCCAGGCAGTACTGACAACTTTCTACTTAGACTACTTAGATACCTCTAAAAAATGCTAAAATAGGAGTTCAAGGGTAGATAAAACCCAGCAAAATGTGTGGGGGCCAAGTAAAGACGATGTAATTCTTTTACAGCAACTAAAGCTGAACAAGGGGATGACGTGACCTCAAACAATGCTCCGGTCCGAACAAATAAAAGGCGTGACATACGCGTGTGAACGTGTATTTTATGTAGACACATCTGAAATTAGAAAACCTACTGGTACCACCAACAAAATTCTTGTGAACATTTTTCCACGTGAGGCAAAATGCAAATGAAACGGTGTCCGTGCTTAACCACTGTCCTGCAGGAGCCTTTCAATTCCTCACGCCCCCACGCCCAAATTCTTTTTGCTTTTAATTTGAGTGCAGCTGACACACGATGTCTCGCTCGGCAAATCTGCACGTGCTGCTGCGTCCACGGCCAGGGACTGTGCTCTGGAGGCCCGCATCCCCGTCCCCAAATCCTGACATCTGACCCTAACGCAAGCCACCTCGTTTGCCTTTGACCGAGGTCTCCCGGGCACGTTTTTCAGCCCCAATCCCTCAGGCACCGCCACTCCCGGACTCTTATGTTACCACCGCGGTCGCGTCCCCTGAGGAGGGACTGGGTTCAAACCAGGGCGCTTCTGAAGCAGCTGCAGGCTTGGGCCGTTGAGGCCATCAGGGCTTCCTTGATTCTCCGTGGTCTAGCACCCAGCCTGACAAACATCCCCGAGAGTTCCCAATGTTCCCGGAAATCCAGGCTGGTCCCGTGGGTGGGGGAATCACACCCGAAGCGAGAAGCCCTTTCTGCGTGGCCTTCACGGCAGGCAGACCTAGAGGCCCTGCGACCTGCTAGGGCCAAGTCCACGGGCGAGTGCTGAGTCCAGGATCTGAGGCTGCGCTTGCCCGTGAGAACCCGCTGCAGCAGGCCTCCTCGGGGAACGAAGAGATGAATTACTGAGAAATCCTGCAGAGCTTTCTCTTTTTCCGAAAAGCTCGAATTCAAGGGCACCAGGCTTGGGGCAAGGTGAGGCACGTCCTCGATGGCACGTCCGAGAGTGGCGCCACCATCGTCACTCGAGTGTCGCTACTCCCCGGCAGAACCGCAGGGCTCAGGGCCAGGAGGACGCCAAGGCTGCCAGGCCGTGACTGAGGGCATGTAGCACGTGAGCGGGCGGCCTGGAAGCGGAAATGCGTCCGTGGTGGTCGTCTGTCCCAGCCCAGGTGACTGTGCTCACCTCCCCGCAGAACTCGTCACCTCCTCCCCTCTACCGTGCCCGGGCTTCCCTTGCAGCCCTCCTCTCCCTGACTTCGTACTATCTCATCTTTCCTGACTTGCGACACCAGCAGGAAGAAAAGGAGACAAGCCTAAGCCAAAGGGGATTAAGAGGAAGGTTTCCATTTCCCATACCAGGCCATACGTGGGGAGCAGTGATGTCGGGGAGAGGGGCTGCCGGGGAGCCTCTGTCATCTGCTCAGAGGAACGCGGGGAGGACCACGTACACCCCGTCACGCCGGGCTGCCTAGAAGGCGTGCAGCACGCCTGCCCTCATTCTGCTTGCCTGAGCTCGGTGGGTGCGCTCTGATCCTCACCTGGAGGGGCCAGGGCCTTGCGAGCTTGACAGCACCGTAGCTTTAAGGGTGACAGGGACCCAGGGTCCTGCTACTTAAACATACGTGGGATGGGATACGCAGACGGACAGGGCTGGACCCGCTCTCCGCTCCAAGCCCATCACACACGTATTTCAAACACAGTATGGGGGCCTACAGGTCACGCGCTGCTAGGATTACAGAAGAGGTTCGTCACCAGCTTTGTACTGATGGTCCACAGGCTCTGAGATCTGTGGGTGGTGGTCTGGTGACTAAGGGAACATCTCTCCAGAATGGACACATGGAGCCTCTCATCTGAAGTGAACTTGCAGGGCTCTGACCAGTGTCGTGAGGCTCTGAAAGGTCAGCTCCTCTGCTGCCTGCCTCCTGCTCCCCTTCCAGCCACACAGGGTCCCGAGGGCCCCGCCTTCTGCGCACACCCCTCCCGTAGGCGTCTGGTGGCTGCTCCCTCTCACGGGGTCTCTGCTTAAACACCACCTCTCAGAGGGGTTTTCTCGGACCCCAGTGAAGACGGGGGAGATGCACACTCCACGTGCATTTGTCCGGCTCTGCCTGGCTGCTGGAAGACGTGTCGTTCTTAACGAGTTAGGAGCCCCAAGAAGAGGCAGACAGCCCGACGGGGCAAAGCCACACACTGTGGAGCCTCCAGGCTGGGGGGGCCACCTGCTGCATGTATGCACCCTTAGGGCAGCTCAGCTCGACAGGCTGAGTAAGCGCTGACGTCGTGCACACACAACGGGTCCAACCAGAGGGCACCTGGAGTGCCACCTTCGCAGACGCGAGCCCACAGCTCCGGGTGTCAGAGTCTGACTTTAGGTAAGTTTACAAACCCTCCTTCGTCTTCTGGGTTCTCTCTTTGTGGTTCAGCTCAATAAACTGCACTACCTTCTAAATTAAAAGCGATCTCAAATATACTTGAAACAACGGAAAGAAGGAATTTGCCTTAATCCCAGTCATGCTGCACCGGCACCAACCCTCAGGTGGTTTAGGTGGAGGCACCGTGTGCCTACGCTGGACGAGGCGGGGGCAGGGCGGGACACTGCTACACGCATTTGGCCGACCGTCCAGAAGCTGCAGGCGACGGTGGGCAGCAGGACTGGCCAGGTGGACTCTGCAGGCTCCCCGGCTAAAAGGGCCACGTGAAACAGCTACGAATCTGACAGAGCTGCCCTCTGTCCCCAGGGGTGGGCATTTCAAACCCAGTCGCCATGAACTCCGGTCAGCGCTGAACTGTACAGCAGACCCTTGATGTTTCTGCCAGAACGAGAGGCTCGCATTCCCCTCAGCAACATCCCAAGTGAGCAGACACCGTGGACGCCCACATAGACAAACCGAGAAAGGCGGCTTTGCTTAATGACACGGACTGGCTGTGCTCTAGGGGGACAATGTGAGTAATCTGTGAAATCTCTACACATTTTTGAGTTTGCAAAAAACTAAATTAAATTAAAGGCATGTTTGTATTTGCAAGGATAAAATTGTAAACCTTAGCTAATATAAGAGTCTGTACAGTGAGGTTTTCAAAACTGTAAGGAATTTTGAGTTTAAATACTGATGAGGTTTTCTTTGTATTTAAAACGTAAACTACTACATATTAAATTCAGTTTTACGCACAAAATCAGACATCTGTATTACACACCCAAGAAGTAAAGGATTCATTTTATTTCCTAGATCACCCAAAAGGCTCTTCTGTATACAAGCCAGATCACAGAAAATATCAAAATGCTGCTACTGGTAAAATGCTACTTTCTGTGCTATTTTTCCATCAGAAGGATCCCTGTGCATGAAACCTTTATAAGAACCTTTCTTTGACTAACTTATAAAAAAATTGGGTCTCAAACAGATGAACGAATTCACAGAGAAGAAACAAAGTGGCAAGGAGCAGAGACCGACTAGTGCCGAGCTTGGAAATTACTGGTCTCTACTTCACTCAGCAATGAAATCAGACATCATCAGTATAATGACCTGTTTACCTGGAAACACCAACCGACGCCCAAACAGACGTCGGGTGGCCAGCCTTCAGCAGAAGCACGATGCTGAAACAGCACCATCGCGAGCAGCCCACGGCCGCCGGCCTCTTACCTGGACCCTGATCCCTCCAGTGCTGTCCTTGGCCTGCCCGGCTGTACCCGGAGCTCGTCCTGTGGGAGCCGGATCCCTGCCTCCCCCACCTGCCTGTAGGGACACGTGATCAGCACGTTAGGAGGCCACCACATGCCTAACCCCAAATGACACATTTTGTCTACGAGGGCAGCAGGGTGGCACCAGGTCTGTAGTTCCCAAACTTCTGGTACCCTTAAATCACAGGGAGAGCCCGTGAGAAATGCAGACTGAGGGGCCACAGCTGGGCCGAGGGGGGTGGGAGTTGGACGTCCACATTTAAACACGTTCCCCGGGAGACCCCGTGCAGGGGACAGACGAGCAGACCGGCGGGTGCCGAGGCAGAGCAGGGACGCTTTGTCAGGGCTCCAACCAAGCAGGGCCCCTGCCTCCCAGGCCTGGGGGCTGAGCTCTGCAGGCTGCCAGCACAGCTTCTGGACCCCCAGCACTTGGGTTCTGGGTAAGCAGGGGGCCTGGGACCCCGAGAACCAGACCAAGGTGTGCGTGCCCCTCCCAGTCCTCCACACACTCAACTGCCCTGGAGTTTCCTCTCATAAATTCCTAAGCTCTGACACCTTCTTCGTGAGAAAGTCTGACTCAGAGTCTCCTGCCAACTTCAAGCGGCCTGCATTCTGCCATCTGCAGCCTCCGGCCACCGCTCGAGAACCCACGCACTGTGCGTGCAGGACAGGACGCAGACCGGTTCGGGCACAGGCGACAGAGGCAGAATGCCACACGTGTATCTTGCAAGGAACAAGCTCTTGCTTTGGGGTCAAATCCTGCCTATCCACAGTTGGCAGGAGGAGGCCAAACGGAGACAAAAGGACAGGACAAGGCAGGAGTCTGTCGCTCTTGGGACTCGGGGGAGGAAGTGCCCTCCTCACTTGCTGGAGGCCCCGCTCCGACCCCCCAGGCTCACCTGTGGGCCGCGGGTCCCACACACAGCGCCCAACAGGGGCTTACGGACCTCACAACATAAAGCCTCTCAGAGTGAGACCAGCAAGGCAGACACCAAGCAGAGGCCCTGAAGACAGTCTGCTGGGTCGGAACAGGGGTGAGTTCTCAGATTCCACCAAAGAAAGCAATGGGGCTGCTAGAGGTACAGCACAGACCCTCACCAACGGAGGACGTGAAGTAATAAAAACTCATCGAGCAGTTAATCTAGAAGACATCAACTTCAGTGATAAAGAATCATCCAGTCAGTGAGATACACTGTTTAATCTATGAAGTTAGTTAAAAAAAACCAACACCTGGCCAATGCTGACAAGGGGCCACGAAACAAACTCTTCATCACTGCTGGTGAAGGTATAAAGTGATAAAAGGCTTTTAGAAGACAAGCTGGCAAGATTTATCTAAAATTCGATTGCATTTCGTTCCATAATTTGTACGCTCTGCTGCTTTGTTTGAAGAAAATCACGTACATAAAACGGAAGCCACTTCAGAGCTCTCCCACCAGGCACAGCGGCGAGCCGGGTGCGAGGGGTCTGGACACACAGAGGACGCACAGCCACACAGAAGATCATCACAGTGAGGTAGAAGCACAGAAAAATACTGCAAAAAATCATCTGCCAACATCTGCTATCTTTAGGGGACGGAACACACATTATTTACGCTTCCTTTTTAAAATCTGTTTTCTTTATATGCTAAATGTTCCTAACATACTTTTACTGGGAGGAGAAACAACTTTGGTCAGGCAAATGCCACGCAAGCAGCATCTGGCTGCAGGGAGCCGTGGAGAGGAGAGGGGAGAGTACGGGCCCACAGTGGAGCTCTCGGTCACGGGATACGCAGAACGCATCTGAGATGCCTTTCCTCAAGGGACCAGGATTTAAAAGGCTGGGTGGCACCCTGTGGCGTTAAGCGTGCGCTTTCTCCCGATCTCAGCAGCCAGCGGGTGGCAGGCTGCACGGCGCGGCCTGGCCCGGTGCCCACCTGGCTGGGGGGAGTGCCAGTGCTGCCTGCTGACGATGCGCCGGTTCTCCCTCACGCAGGCCTTGCACACGACCGACTTCAGCGCGTGGAACTTGGTCAGCCGGGACCTCTGCGGACAGAGCAGACAGCGTGAGCAGCGTCAGGCCCGTGCGCGCCCTCTGGAAACAACAACAGTGACCACGGTGTCCGAGAACACTGGGCGAGCACTCCCTTCAAAGCTGGAACTTAACGAGAGCTTCTCAGAAAACCGACACTCTCCTGAGGGAGCGCTACACCCTCTGGTCTCAGGGGTTCGATAGTCACTGCCAAAAGGTCTCCGAGCTCTGTGGTGAACCTGGGCCGCCACGGGGTGGTCCTCCCTAACAAACCTGGGCCCGTCATCTGACCGGTGACCGCTCTCGGGCAGACTCACCCCTCCGTGCTGCCTCATTTACTGCTGACACGCGGCCCCATCTGCCCCGACTTGTTTTAAACCGCAAGTGCGATCACCTGGTGTGCGACCACATCAGACATGGGGCCACGACTGGGGGCTCACGGGTGGTGGCTGCAGTTGGCTCTGCTCTGCTCCTACATCGGTTCCACACACGGTGACAAGTCAGATCTGAGCAATGCCCTTCCCTGCTCCCCCACCGCTGCTGCACATAACATTTCCAGACTGCTTCTCAGTCCTGAACCCCTGAACCCCTAGGGTGCCCTGGTTTTGTTCGCGTGAGGGATGGAGGTGGGAGCACCTCTCCAAACGTTTCCTATCTGATGCGAAGCTCAGCGTTCGTCATCCTCACAACTGGGGAGTCCTCCTGGGACCCCGCACTCTCACGCACCCTTGCGGCTATCCATGCACACTGCACGTGAGCCTGGCAGGGGCCTCGTGTGGAGACCTCCCAGGAACCACGGAGCACTTGCACTCATGGAGCAGGACAGCAGCCCATGTCCCTGACTAAACCACAGCCTTCGGGGAACATTTTCAGGTAATACACATCGGGTTGGTCACCTCTGGACAAACCTTTCTTCTTTACTCAAAAAGGGTAAAGGAGAGAAAGCACTTGAAAACGGGCTGTGCTGGACTGGGTGCTCCGCACTCTCCCTCAGCGGGAGTCTGGGGGACTCGAGCCCCACGGTGGTATTTCAGGGGAAGCGAGGATGTACGCTGGCCCCGAGGCCTCAGGCCTCCCATCCCGCGCTTCTGGCTTTCTGGGTCAGAAGAGCAGTGGTTTGCACAAGGTAAGCGGCATCTGTGCTAACGGTGTAAGATCCCAGGTGGGAATGCGAGCCCCCTCCAGTGGGACGTTTCTGGGACGCGTGTGTGCCTTCCTCACTGAGGTGGCCGCTGGGACAGACAGAACGGACGTCTGGCCAAGGACTCTGAGCCTGATGACGCCTCTGAGACCTGACCAAGCCTGTTCGTTATTTCTGAATGGGATAGCACCACGGACTCACGTTTTGTTCCACCAGAGCCTCCACGGTGCACCCCTTCTCCGACTGCAGGTACTTCTGATGGAAGAGCTTCCCGTCAAACACGTTCCAGGGCATGAAGTCACTCATCCTCCAGGGAAAGCCGCACGCGCTGTTGACCAAGACCAAAGTGGTAAGGCCGCGGACCAGCAGGGAGCCAAGCTGCACGGCTCGGGCGTCGATGTAGTCAAGCTGTGGGGGCACACGGAGAACGTAAAGAAGGGGTCACGCGTGTGGGGAAGCGGACGCTGCCCCTCAGCGCCGTGCGCTCACTCTGCTGCTCAGGGGGACGTGACAGGGAGCGGCACCCGTGAGTGTGCGTGCTCACTCGCACACCCGCTGTGCACACCTCAGGCATCTGCCGGGGCCTGTGCGTACGTCGCCCACCGGGCTACGACTCGGAACGGCTCCTTCACGTGTCAGAGCTGCGGTTCACCAGGAAACCCTGCAAGGTCGTCTCCTTCAGGGGTACTCGCCTCTGAGTTTCTTTAAAAGCGAAGGCAAAGGAAGAGAAGCCAAGAGAGTATCATTTGAGACACTGATGAGTTCACTGCATTCTTAAAAAATCACACTCAGTTGTTCCAATTATAGGTATTATCGCACAGGGCTGGTGAGTAACTTTTCACAAACTAAGGTCATACGAATCTAAATTTCTCTTTTCGTTGCCAGATCTACCCTGACATCACACACACTCACTGTGCTTGGCTGTGGCTGTGCTACAGGCGGGCTCTTGTGTTCGGTGAGAGCTTGCCGCCGCTCACGGTTCTGGCATTCTTGGCTTGTGCTGAACGCACACAGCTGAGCTTACACCTAAGCACATGTCCACATGGTTTGGTCAAGGTTAGCTCCACTAAATCTGTAGGTGTCTGGTTGACCTAGGCTGCTCCAATTCGACAGCAGCTATTTAAAATTTTTTTTTAATGTTTTATTTATTTTTGAGAGAGAGAGAGAAAGCATGAGTGGGGGAGGGGCAGAGAGAGAGGGAGACACAGAATCCGCAGCAGGCTCCAGGCTCTGAGCTGTCAGCACGGAGCCTGACGCGGGGCTTGAACCCACGAACTGCGAGATCATGACCTGAGCCGAAGTCGGATGCTTAACAGACTAAGCCATGCAGGTGCCCCAAGTTTATTTAAATTTAAAGAGAAAGAGAGAGAGAGAGACAGAGCATGAGTGGGGAAGGGGCAGAGAAAGAGAAGGAGGCACAAAATCCGAAGCAAGCTGCAGGCTCCGAGCTGTCCGCACAGTGCCCGACGCGGGGCTCAAAACCACAAACTGCGAGATCATGACCTGAGCTGAAGTCGGCCACTCAACTGACTGAGCCACCGAGGCGCCCCCAATGGTGGCTATTTTAAATGTCACTGCATCTCTAATAGAGTTCATAAAACCAAAATCAACCACGAAATAAATCAAAGACATTTTAACTCCTTTTTAAGGGTTCACTTCACTTATTGATCATTTTAAGATCATCATTTTAAGAAAGTTATCACCAACTGTGATTACCCTCGAGTTAATCTAAGGTTTAATGAAAGTGTATTTGTTGGGGCGCCTGGGTGGCTCAGTCAGTTAAGCATCCAACTCTTGATCTCAGCTCAGGTCATGATCTCACAGTTGTAATATGGAGCTTTGCGTTGGGCTCACTGCTGAGCGTGGAGTCGAATTCTCTCTCCCCTCCTCTTCCTCCCCCTGGCTTACGTGTGCACACATACGCTCTCTCAAAATAAATAAACGTTTTAAAAAAAGAAAATGTATTTGTTGTATAGCACTGCTTTTGAAGTTGTCCTAAAATGAGCCACCACAGCAGAGGTTTGTGGGGCTGCGGTGACGCTGATTAATTCAAGGTGGGGGTCCTCACTCCCTGCTCTACAGGCTTCTCCAGCCGAGGCCTGTGCTGGCCGGCCGTTCCCCGACACGCGACCTACCTCACTGCCCTTCAGGAACCCTCCATCATCACTGCGTGTTCAGTGCATCGAGCCCTTGCACTTCCTCATCTACGCACACGCTGTAGCTGTCCATCTAGAACTGCACCACCAGAGCTGGCCGCCAGGAGCCATGTGTGATATTTGAATTTAAATGAACCACAAACCAAACTCAGTCAGCTTCTCAGATGCACTGTCCCCACTTCGAGTGCTCAGGGCCACATGCAGCTAAGCCCTCCCAACTGGACAGTGTGCCACGGGACCACTTCGGTCTAAAACGCCCCCTCTTCTCTGCCTCGACCTTGCAGACTGTGAGCAGTCCTCAGCTTCCTCACCCTGGCCCCAGCACCGTGGGCCTCACCCCAACGCTCAGACCACAGCGCCTACTCAATGGCAGACCAATGGGCAATGTGCCTAACACAGATGTTCCGTATTTTCTCCAGGCGCCGGGAGAAATTCTCTAATTGGGCAGATTTTTCTGTAATGGAATCAATTCTTGTTCATGTCTTGTGCTCATCCCTTGTGTACTTGATCATACATCCCAATTACACATGAGCTATGCCAGCCCCAAAGCACAGATCCTACGTGTACCACTTGGATTTTCACAAACCGTGTAACCAACACCTGGGAGACAAAGCACATGCTGCCAGCATAAGGAAGCCCTGGTGGCCTCCCTGTCACCCCTACTGCCCCCAAACAGTAAGCACCCACCAGCCTCTCAAATTGTCACTGGTTTTACTTGCTTGTGAATTTACAGAAATGAATCAGGCAGCATAGGTTCTGGCTTATGGTGACACTGCTTGTGAAGCTGTCTCATGCTGTGAGCGTGAAGGCTGTCCTCACTGCCCTCCCGTGTGCCACTGCACGCACTTTGTGCAGGAAACGCACAGATTCTAACATGACTTTGGGGACCACAGACACCTTTAAATGGTGAGTCTTCTTCAAGCTAGGTTTTTTCAGAAATGTTTTGTGCCTGTCCATGTAGAGATTTTATACAACTTTTGTTTTTTCCTATCCTTGTTTTTTCTTTGAGGTTAGTATACACATAAAATTGGGGTGTTATTTTTACCTGGTATTGTTTTACAGAATACAGTTGGGTTGTATATGCTTTGAATCTAGCACCTGTAAAATCTGCTTATTACTTCTAATGATGGTTCTGTAGATGTGATTTTCCATTCACATAATCATGTCATCTGTCAACAATGACAAGTTTTATTTATTTCTTCCAAACCCTACACCTTGTATTTCTTTCTTCTGACTTTTCTGGCCATGGCTTCCAATTCAACAGACATGGTGAAGGAAGGTATCCCACACTCACGCCCACTAGAGAGGAAAATCTTTCAATATTTAACCATTAAGTGTGATTTCTGCCGTGGATTTTAATCTTGACTCGATTAAGGAAGTGCCCTTCTAACCCTAGTGGACTGAGGGTTTTATCATGAACAGGTACTGAATTGAATCACATACTGTTACTGCATCCATTAACAAAACCCTTTGCTTTTTCTTATTTATTGTGCTACAGTGAATCATACTGGTTTCAAATGTTAAATCAACTCTGTATCAGTTTTACGTATTGCCAGATTTAATTTGCTAGTATTTTATCTGGAAGTCTTGAATTCAATTTCATGAAAGAGAATGGCCTATAATTTTCATTTGTTTTTGTCTCTGGTACCAAGGTTTTGCTGGATTCATTAAGAGAAGTTGGATTAGTGATGCTGCTTCCTCCTTAGGTGTTAGGGACGTTCGCTAGGAGCCATCGGGATTTGTGGTTGCCTGATTCAGGGTCAATGTCTTCAACCGATTTAGAACCATTTGGATTCTCTATTTCTTCCTGTTTCAGTCTTATTAAATAGACTGTATTTTTCGAGGAGTACGTTCATTTTACCTAACCTTCCAAATTCATTGGTGTAATGCTGTTCATAATACCCTCTCATTGTCTCCTTAGTGCCCACATGACCTGCAAATGCCGCTCCAATGGGCCGTTTATGCTTTCTCCTTTCCTATGATTTCCTATTGACAGTTGCTCTTATGATCTTCCTGTCACACTCTTTGGGTTTGATCTGCTCATTTCTCTTTTTTTAATGTTTATTTATTTTGAGAGAGAGAGAGGGAGAGAGAGAATCCCAAGCAGTCAGCGCAGAGCCCAATGCGAGGCCTGATCCCACAAACCGGGAGATCATGACCTGAACTGAAATCAAGAGCCAGACGCTCAACCAACTGAGCCCGCCAGGCACCCCTGCTCATTTCTAATTTACAGAGACGTCAACTCACACCACGGGCTCTCAGCCTTCCTTCTTTCCCAACATATTCATTCGATGCTGTATATTTCCTGCTAAGAACAGCTTTTAGCTTCATCTGCAAACTTCAATATTACCATTTTCACTGTCATTCAGATTATTTCATATCTACTGTGAGTTGTACTTCCACCCATGAATTAGTCAGAGCTATGCTATTTAATTTGCAAATAATTGGGAGTTTCAATTTTCGTGTTACTGTTGGTTTCCAGCTCACTTCTGCTGTGGTCAGAAAGCAGACTGACAGCCTCCACGGTCTGAGACTGGCTGGCACTAGGACCACCACACGGTCGATGCCAGCGGTCCCCATGTACACTCTGTCCTGCAACGCTGGGGTGCCCATCTATATGCTGAGGAGGTCAAGTGTGTGCACTGTGTTCTCATGCTCTGACCCTTAGTGACTCTCCCTCTGCTCGCTCCATCAGCTCTGGAGAGGGATGCGTTACAGCAGGACTCAATCAATCAACTTTTTCTGTGAAAAGTCAAGACAGTAAAGATGCCAGGCTTTGCTGGCCCTGTGCAGTCTCTGTTGAACATTCTTTTTTAGACACAACACTTTAAAAATGTAAAAACCGGGGTGCCTGGTGGGCTCAGTCGGTTAAGCGTCCGACTTCGGCTCAGGTCGTGATCTCACGGCTTGTGGGCTTGAGCCCTGCATCGGACTCTGTGCTGGCAGCTTAGAGCCTGGAGCCTGCTTCGGATTCTGTCTCCCTCCCTCTCTCTCTGCCCCTTCCCTGCTTGCTCTCTGTTTCTTTCTCAAATAATAAACATTAAAAAAAAAACATAAAAACCATTCTTAGCTCGCAGGATGGTACAAAAACAGGCTATGGGCTGGATCCAGCCCACAGGGCCATGGTTTGCTGAGCTCTGTTCTCAAGTCTGCCACTCTTCGTTGGAAATACCGTTGAAGCTGCTCACGCTAATTTACGCTGTCAGCCAGTTGTGACGTCATCAGGACACAGCCCTCGTCTCCGGCGATCCCCGCTTGAAGTCCACTTCCCGCAACATGGCCACACCAGTTTCTCAGGGCGAGAACGTGGCTCACCTCTGTCCTTATTTCCCAGACTCTTGGTGTTCCTCCACCCCAGGTGTGTGTCTGTAGGCAGCGCATGGCTACTTTGGGACTTTTATTTTGCCGTGCTGACAGATTCACAGGAAGCTGCAAGGGTTGCATGGAGAGTCCCATGGACGCACCCCGTTCCCCGTAGTGCTAACGTTCTACACTCCACGGTGCAGCATCAAGACCAGGAGATGGGCCCCTCCACACGCGTGTACATGTGGGCGCCTGTGTGCTACGCAGTTTCCGTCACAGGAGCAACCTGTGCCACCACCACTGCCATGACACAGCTGCTCCATCACCACAAAGACCCCCTTTGCGCACAGCCTCGGGGGGGTCCTGCCCCACTCTCCGTTTCCCTGTCTCGTTCCGAGAGTGTGGCTGTGCGGGGCTGGCTTCCTCGCTCAGCACGACGCACTGAGTTCCGCTCACACTGTTGTGTGTGTGAGGCCCTCCCTTTTATGGCTGGTCCCACCCCACAGTGTGGATGGGCCAGGGGTTTGAGCGCTCGCCTATTTAAAGACATTTCTCGTTTCCAGCTCTTGCTGCCACACACGCAGCTGCTGTGAATGCTCACATCCAGGTTCCGTGTGAGCAGAAGTCTTCCTTTCTGTGGGACCAGTGCCCAGGAGGGGAACCGCTGAGGCACGCGGTAAGTGCAAGCTTAGCTTTTTAGAGAACTGACGAACTTTTCCCAGTGCTCCCATCACTGTGCAGCTGGCCTCCAAGCACCCCCATGCTTGCCAGCCTTTGCCACCTTCACCATGCGTAGTTTTGGCTGCTCTGATATATACGCAGTGGCCCCTCACTGTGGCTTCAAAGATGTTGAAAGACTTTTAACTGCTTGATATTTCACACCCAAATATCTTTTTTAGTGAAATGTCTATTTGTGTCTTTTGTCTACTTTCTAAGTGGGCTGTTTGTTTTTGACTGCTAAGTTTTGAAACTCCTTTTATTTCCTACTTACAAGACCTCTGTCAGACATGTTGGCAAATATTTTTCTCCCAGTCAGTAGCTTGGTGTCTCCTCATTTTTACAGAATAAAAGTTTTTAATTCTGATGATGTGCAATTTATTAATTTTCTTTCATGGATCATGCTTTTGATGTGAAACCTAAGAACTCTCTACTGAGCCCTAGATCCCGAAGGTTTCCTGTTTCCCTGAAAGTTTTATAACGCTATACTTCGCACTTAGCTCAGTGCTCCACTTGAGTTCAACTTTCCACGAATGAACAGTAAGGTTAAGGTCACGACTCCACTGTCCGTGGTTGTCCAAATACTCCAGCACCACGTGTTGTTGACAAGACCTTTGCACTTTGCCAAAATCTGCTGGCAGTACCTCTGTGGTTCTGCTTCTTGGTTCTCTGCTCGGTTCCACTGACCCATGTGTCCATTCTTCAGCCCATCCACGCTGTCTCGATCAGTGTGGTTACATAACAAGCTATGTTAACAAGCTATATTCCTCCTGCTTTGTTCTTTTTCAAAACGGTTTTGGCTATATTTTAGTTCCTTTGCTCTTCCATATAAATTTGAAAATAATCTTGTCATATCAATAACAACAAAAACACCTTCGCTGGGATTTTGCTAGAAACAGTCCATCAATTTGGAGAACTGAGCTCTCCACTGTGCAGAGCTTTGCAGTCCATGAGCATGGTATGTCTCTCTCCACGAACCTGGGTTTCCTTTGACTTCTTCCACCAGCATTTTATAATTCTCAGCACACAGACTTTTTTATGTTGATCTTCAGCCTGAGGTCTTGCTGAACTCTCACTAGCTCTAGAAGTTTTTTGGTAGGTTCCTTGGGATTCTCTATGTAGAGAATCTTGTCATGTGCAAAGTGGGATAGTTTTTTCTCACTCAGTGATCTGCATGTCATTTACTTCCTTTCCCAGCCCCAGTGCACAGGCCACAAGTGCCAGCCCTGAGCTCCAGAGGGGCGATGTGAGCAGACCTCCTGGCCTTATTCCCCACCACAGGGGGACACATGCAGTCCTTCCATGGTACGCACGATACCAGCTGCAGGGGATTTTGTAGATATTCTCTATTGAGGTGAAGAAGGTCCCCTCTATGCCTATTCTTCTGAATACCTGACGTGATCATGTGATTTTTCTTCATTGCATTTTAGAGAATTGCAGAGACAGATTTTTGAATTCTGAATCAGCCATGCATCCCTGCAATAAACAATCCCACTTGGTCCGTGTGCTTCTTTTTACACATTGCTTGATTTGATCTGCTAACATTTTGTTAAGGATTTCTGTGTCTATGTTCACAAGGGACATTGGTCTGACGTATTCCCTTTTTGTAATTCATTTATCTGGGTTTGGTATCAGGGTAATATTGGTCTTGTTGGGAAGTATTCCATCTCCTTGTATTTTCTGGAAGGTAATGGGTAGAAGTGGCATTAATTCTTTGAACACTGATAAATGACCAGGTGAAACCAACTAGGTTATAGATGTATTTTGGAGAGAGTTTTGAAAACTATGAATGCAGTTTCCTTAACAGTTATATGACCGTCTAAACTATGTTAGTAATGAGTAGACTGCAGTCATGTGTGTTTTAGGGGTATCTGGTCTGTTACATCTAAGCTGCTGCATTTGTGTATGTGTAAAGCTGCCCGAAGCATTCCCTTAACCCTTCCGCTCTCGGCAGGTCTGTGGTGATACCTCGTCTACTCCTGACGGTGGCAAATTATATTTTCTCCTTTCTCGCCAGGCAAATACTCTGGAGCAAAAGTGGTTCCCAAATGCTGGGCTGACCTTCCTGGACTTCTGTTTCCTACAGTCGCAACTCAGTAATTCTTTATGGCCCTTTTAGCCATCTGATACTTTGATTTATTGTTTTTAAAAAATATTTTGTTAGCTTTTCTATTTGTCTTCAACAGGAAAACCCACCCAGACACCCTCAGGATGTATCTCCCACACACTTGGTCTCCACAGCTGGGTTCTCAATGTTTTCGTACCAAAAATACTGTTGGCAACCTGGTGAAACCTATGGGTTCTTTCTCAGAATAACATTAAATACATACAATAAAATACATAGGTTTATAAAAGAATTAGTTACAGTATAGTTTTCAAAATAACATAAATTGACAATGCAGTAATTTACAGTAACTTCTCCATATGTACCTTAAAAGATAAAACGGTGGCTGTAATAACCATAATTTTGAGAAAATGAGGACAGGAGATAACATGTATGAATTTCTCCAACTGTAACGTAACGTGGGATCCTCTGTGATTTCTCCTGGTGACAAAGCCACAGGTGCTGCCGTTATTATTCGGATTTGTTGACTACATAAGGGAAATGATGAATTTCAGTTACAAGTTGGTGAAAATAAAGATGTATTTTTTTCCAGTAGTTCCAGTTCGTAGACTCCCATTTAAAGAATCCTCAAAATTATACCACACGTACAACAACAATTCAGGGTCTGACAAAAATAAACACACACTGTGGCAGGTGAGTACTTTAAATAGACGGCCGTAACCCTGGGACCAGCAATTGGTTTCCTTACATTGATGTAATCTTTGCTGGAGAGTTTGCAAAGTGTGTTAACAGAGGAAATTCCACCAAAAGACATGGGCAGTTTTGGAGCCTCTATTACCCGTTTAACTATCAAACACTAAAAATAAAGTCTAAACCAAGAAAAGCACATTAAACTGGGAATAAGGTCACAGTGTTAAAGGGCTGGATGTGTTGATAGTTTTGTTTCTCAAACATAATCATTTCCCTTTTGATCCCAGCTTTCTCAGGGCTTCCAGGCTACCAAGAATGGGCCATGCTCTCTCTTGGACACGCGGGGTCAGGAAACACTGTATGAGCCACTCATGACAGCAGGCTGTACTGAAGCAGGAAACTTCCTTCTCCTTTTTAGGGTGCCCATGCCCCTGTGCCTGCACTCAGTCACCCTTGACCTGGCCCCCGATCCTCTCCCTCTCCAGGCCCTATGGAGGGGAGGGGGTCTCACCCTCACCTGTCTCAGCACCCCCACCCCCCACCGGCCTCCACCCCACTGCTGTCCAGAAGCTGTTCCAGGTCTAAGTCCAACGTTCATTTCCTCATCCTTTCTCCTGACCGCACCCACCCACGGGCGCCCAGCCTACTGAGCGCCCGTCTTCTGCCCACGCTCTTTCTGCCATCCCTAATGAGGGTGGTGCTCTCAAGACCCCCAGCGGACGTCCTCAGGCCACACCTCTTTCTTCTCCCTGTGTTGATAAACCCGCATGTGCTCATGCTTCCCAAGTCCACCTCCAACACCAACTCTCCCCAAGCTCCAGACTTGCAAGTCCCGCTGTGCAGACATACATCACACATGTGACCCTCCCCAAACGGAGCTCTTCACCTCCCGCCTTGGACAGCTGATCCAGGAAAACGGGATCCCACGCCAGGCTCCTCCTGCCTCCTGCACACTTTGCACCACTTTTCTCTTCACCTCGACCTTCAGTTCCACCACGCCAGGCCCCTCGCTGAACCCACTCTGTCCCCACTCTAGGCCCCGCTTGCACTGGCACACGTGGCCCCCCCCATGAAGGGCTGGGCTTCATGTCACTCTGCTGTCCGAAGCCCCCTGGATTCCTCAACACCCAGGGGAGTCCCAGCTGTGACCAGAGCCACCTCTAGAGGCTCTAAGCTGCTCAATGAACCCAACGAATTTCTTTGTTCCCTTCTGAGGCCCTCCTGTCCTTACTCTATTCTCACCTCTGACTCATCAAATCCCAGTGCAGGGGTAGATGCCTGGAGGAGCTGGGGGGACAGGAATGCCCTCCCTGCCCCCGCGCCCCAGGAGGAGGTCACCATGGTGGCACTCCCGCTGAGCCACCCTCCCGGGACGACCACCTTCCTGCCCCTGCACCCCCAGTACAGGTCTGGCACTGGGCCAGCATTCAGTTTCTACTGAAAGAGTGAAGTTGCTGCTTAAGTATCAACATGACATATGAGATTTACTTCTCTATTAAGACCCTACAAATGGACAGGCAGAGGGTCTCTGTTAGGAAGTACATCGGCTCCAGTTCATAACATGATGCTTGTGTACAAGGACACAACCGCTGCCTTCCTGTACATGTGCCACGTGACACGGGGCAGGTCGTGACTCCGCACAAGCCGGGGGCCTCTCTCTGCAGCACAGGCAGGCACGGTGTGCCCGGCCGTGTGCCGCTGAGGACAGCACACGGCCCTAAGAGCTGTGCTGTGCCAGCTTCCGCTCTAGGAGGCCCTGCTGCCCACACCCGTGCACACCGTGAGCACTCCTCTGTGAGTCCTCGTTCAGCGGGGTGCTGAACTAGCAAACTCCAGGCCGGAACACGGGTCACAGCCATGGTCGCACAGTGGACAGGCTCCACATGCTCACTTTAACCGCAGCTCAGGAGCGGCCCAAGTGCCAAGGCTGCCACAAGAAGAGCCAGGCTGGGTGTCCCCGTCCCAGCTGAGCAACTGCGAGCGAGTCACATACCTTGTGTGGGTTTCCGTGGTCTCACCTGGTCCCAGCGAATCATCGGTACTGATGAGTGCCACGTGCGCTGCAAACGTGTAGGTCCTTGAAGAACCAAAGTGCAACGGAATGAAGACAGATTTACACCCAAACCCGACCTACTGAGGTCCTCCAAAAGCCCTTCAAATGCAGTTTTCCCCCACTGCCAGAAGTACGAAGTCGTCATGTGCCACAGCAAGGCGCGAGTGATGGAAGGTCAAGTGATGCGATCTGCAGAGTTTATCTTGTAAACACCCAACCAACCGTGTGCGTCACTTAGGACTGAGTGACGGAAACTGTAAAGTCTGCTCTTGGAAAATAACTAACCGTAAAAGACAATGTTCACGCTCAGTCACTTTTTTAAGTGAAAACAAAGCCTCAGCATCAAACACCATCCCCAGCGACCCTGTCGGGTACAGTCGGGACTTGCCAGGTCCTGGTGGCACCAGTGAGCACAGGGCAGCACCAAGGACATGTTCTTCGTGTGGGCGGAGTGGGCAGCTGAAACAGAGCCCCCGAGGGCCCACTGTTCACTGCACTTCCTCTAGGCTCACTGAGCTGCACTGGACATGCTGTGCCCCATCTCACAGCTTACAAATGACTTCTGTAAGAGAAGTGAGCCCGCAACCACGTCAAAGCAGGTGAAACAACTAATGAGGGACTTTGGTCTCAAGCCGTTACGCTGCCCTGGGGTCACAGGATGGGCGGTGACATCACCGGCACTTTAGGGACACTTTTAATTCAAGAAGCTGTACGGCCATTAATTCAGTTTCCTAAACATGGCTTTCTTCCTCCTGCTCGAAGCAAGCAAGCGTGGAAAACCCAGGGAGACCAGGGGACAGACAGCACAGGCAGGGCTGGTGCCGGGGCCTCAGACCCGCAGCTGGCTCACCCAGGTTGAGCCACTGCCACGTACAACTGCTTGCTAGCACTGCGTCAGTGTCGGGATCAGCTGGCACACTGGCGGGGCTCTCCTGTGCCTCCACATCTGGGAAGCAGAAGGTACCGTTGTAAGCGTCAGGTTGTGAAAGTTCTACTTCCCAGAACATGTTAAGGTATTTCTCAGCCAGGGGCGCCTGGGGCTCAGTCGGTTGAGCGGCCAACTCTTGGTGTTCGGCTCAGGTCATGCATGGTCTCACGGTCCGAGGGACTGAGCCCCTCGCTGGGCTCTGCACTGACAGTGTGGAGCTGCCTGGCTTCTCACTCTCTCCTCCGCCTCAGCTCATGTGCTGTCTCAAGATAAATAAAACAAACTTAAAAATAAAAAGTATTTCTCAGCCACGTTTGCCTTGTGATTTTCCTTTTCTGATTATAACGTGAGGGCTGGAAGACAATCTACACCCGCCCCCTCTCCTCCACAAGTCTATTCAGGGAGAGGACTGTCCCAAACTGGCTGAAGTTACATGGGAAACAGAGTGAAGAGACCGGGGGAGCCTGCTGACCACCAACAACTCCCCGGTTGCTCGGTGAGCAGAGAAAGCCAGAGAAACTGGGCTAAGAGGAGAGCAGACCGTGTTCACAGGCTGCAGGATTGACACCTGAAACTCTGAGGCCACCTTCCCACCAGAGGGACCCCAGAGCCATCATTCCCCAACAACTGGCGCTGAGGGTCACCCTGGGAGCCCAAGTCAGGGCGGGAGGCTGGGCCTGGCCCAGGCTCAGTCACCAGTAAGCACGGACCAGCTCCATGTGGCTAAAAGGTATGGCCTTACAAATAAATAAAATCAATAAAGACGAGCAGCCCGTGTTTTAGAAATAGGATTTAAGGTGCTTTGGAATAAACACGAGGAAAAGCTAAGCCCTGCACGTTTCCTGCCCAGGTGATGGGGCATTTGGTGGGGACCCAGAAACTGGAAAAACCAGTTCTGATGTCCCAAAGCTTCACAGGAAATATTTAACAGTAAACAGTCAACGGTGTGGCGTGGGTTCACATGCCAAGGAAGGCTCATTAACTAGGGCTTATTGGCAGTTATGTAAAACGATGATCCTATGGAACAAAACTACCATTCTTGGCCAGCTGCAGCCCCCGAGCCAACCTAAACTCAGTTTCAGACAGTGCTTCACCAGCGGATTGTCCCGTGAGCAACTGGAAACCCACGCGGGGTGAGAACACTAACAAACCAAACACCAAAAACAAACCTGGGAGCTCCTCTGGTCTGAAAGGCTGATTAGATTTTAGAGGTTCTGCCTGAAGTTCCCGCTCACCTTTAGGGTCCCCTGCCTGCAGTGAGGCACAACGGTACAAAGTAACCCCCAAGGTACTGCCTGAGCTTCGACAGGCAGGGGCAGGACCAGCGGAGGATGCTGGTCTGGCCTTTGTTCACATCCCGCTGTTACTCCACCCTCCGGAGTCAGGATAGTTGGTAGGCCCTGGAAAAGCCATTTATTTGTAAGTGCAGGAACGACATGGCCAGATGTGCCTGATAAACACGTGAGCCTCTGAGAACACCATTCTCAGGTTAAACGCATTAGGCGAGTGTGTGGGGCTGTCCTATCAGCAAGGCCCCTCACCGTGCACATAGCAGGTAATTTAAAAATAGCTGTTGAGGGGCGCCTGGGTGGCTCAGTTGGCTGGGCGTCCGACTTTGGCTCAGGTCATGATCTTGCAGTTCACGGGTTCGAGCCCCACATCAGGCTCTGTGCAGACAGCTCAGAGCCTGGAGCCTGCTTCCGATTCTGTGTCTCCCTTTCTCTCTGCCCCTCCGCTGCTTGCACTCTGTCTCTCAAAAACTAAAATAAAGCGTTAAAAAAATTTTTTTTATAAATAACCTCTACACCTAACATAGGGCTTGAACTCACAGCCCTGAGATCAAGAGTCAGATGCTCTACCAACTGAGCCACCCAGATAACTCACGAGCCTCCTTTCATATAAACATGTTTAAAAAAAATTGGAGGGGTACCTGGGTGGCTCAGTTGGTGAAGTGTCCCACTTCAGCTCAGGTCATGATCTCAAGGTTCGTGGGTTTGAGCCCCGTGTCAGGCTCTGTGCTGACAGTTCAGAGCCTGGAGCCTGCTTCAGATTCTCTGTCTCCCTCTCTCTTTGCCCCTCTCCTGCTCACACTCTGGGTCTCTCTCTCTCATCCTCTCTCTCAAAAATAAATAAACATTAAAAAAAAAATAGCTGTTGACTGGGGTGCCTGGGTGGCTCGGTTGGTTAAGCGTCCAACTTCGGCTCAGGTAATGATCTCATGGTTTGTGAGTTTGAGCCCTGTGTCCGGCTGTCTGCTCTTAGCTTGGAGCCTGCTTCAAATCCTCTGTCTCCCCCTTTCTCTGCTCCTCCCCTGCTCATGCTCTCTCTCTCTCTCAAAAATAAATAAACATTTAGAAATAGCTGTTCACTATATACTTGAAACTAATATAACATTGTATATCAGTTATATTTCAACAAGAAAATTAAAAAAAACAGTTGTTTTTATTCAAAAATTTACATGAAAATACATGAAGATCCATTAAGGCCGCCTTGCAGGGAAATACAAATGGGCTCCCCTTTCTCCTAAGGCACAGGGGCAGGGGAGGGGCAGTGCTGGGCCAGTGACAACAGCAGGGCTGGCCCTTCCACGGCCCGTCTTGAGAAGCCACACAAGAGAGCCATTTCTCCCACGCCCTTCTCACCCAATGCCACTTCGTGTCACATCTTTAATCCAGGCAGGAGCGTGCTGTGCAAGAGATGCCCTTGGAGCATGGGTGGACACTTGCCCAGAAGAGCAGGACACAGGAGCCCAGAGCCCCAGGGACTGGCTGGCGGCAGCACCCTGGGAGCAGCATGTGGAGAAAACACTCTGCCTGGCCGGGTCGGCACGCTGTCCCAGGAGCGAGTGTCAGCAGGATGGGAGCCTCGAGGTGCCAGCTGGCAGGGCACCAACCATTCTCCTCTGCAGCCCTCCTGACACGCTCTTAAGGTCCAGAATGGATGACCACGCACAACAAACAAACAAAACAATTTCTATGTATTTTTTGGATGGCTTACAGGAAAGAAGAAAGACGAAAGAACAGGGCAAAGAAGAGAAAGCAGAGCTGGGTGTAAGGCGTGTCGACCTGAAGACCTCGGGGTGCCTGAGGACACCACGGAGGGAGCAGCACAGTATGTGTGCATCCCGCAGGGTATAGCCCCCTGCTGCTGTGGGCCAGCATACCACCGGCCACTCCACAGCCATCCCCCTACCCGGGACCCTCTCTAGGCCGAGTCGCTGAGCACGCAGGACATCCCACACCATCCTATGGCACCAAAGACGGGCTCAGTGAAACCTCCACCTCTCTGCCCCCCTACATCCTCGCACATCATGGCAACACGCCCACCTCCGCCGTCAGACCCGAACTGCTGCCTCCGCCGTCAGACCCACGACCGCCACGAGGTCTACAGCTCTACTCACAAATGTACAATCACAGAAAAGTTTAAGAGAATGATAAAAGGCTAACCTTTACAAGAAACGGAGTGAGATAATATTTAAACTGTTAGCCGTGATTCCACCATCTCCCCCTTGCTGCCTGGATCTTGGTCACCAAAGACATCCTACAACCAATACACAGGAGCAATGAGGCTACAAGTCATTAAGTTCTGGCTTCTTACTTTCCAATGTCCAGCTCCTGGGAGAACTTTAGAGGCTCTGATCTGCCACAGGCGTGAAATGTTGGAGCAATGGCACAGAGACAGGAAGAAGAGGGCACAGGCCCTGCCACCACCTGTGGGCCCGCTGAAGCCCAGGGGAGACACGCTACATGGGGTACCCACGTTCTGTGGGCTGGCAGTGTGGGAGCAGCACGGGGACCACAGGCATAGAGAAAGGGACAAGGACATCTCAGGGACACCTACCCCCCTCAAGCCAGGGTACATTTCTGCCAATCCGTGGAATGGGGTTTGAAACAGAAAGCTAAAATGAAAATTCCATCCTGAGATTTGTTTCTTCTATAGAAAAAAAATTTTATTTGAAGATTCCTTATTTTTAATTTTTTTTTTTTTAATTAGAGAGAGGGAAAGCGCCCACGTGGAAGCAGAGTTGGCACAGAGGGAGAGTCTTAAAGGCTCCAGGTGAGGGCGGAGCCCCATGTGGGACCTGACTGCACAACTCTGAGATCATGACCTGAGCTGAAGCCAAGAGTCGGGACACTCAACCAACCGGGCCCCCCGGGCGCCCGTGAATATTCTTACTCACAAGGACAGAATGCGTCTGCTAGCATCCGGCACGAACATAAGCCCACATCAATACTGATGACAGTATTAAGCGAATCAACATCAGAGTGCTGACAAGGCACAAAGGTCCCACAGAAGTCACAGAGGACTCAGTTTCCACCCCAAGTAACTGAGGATGTATTTCAATCCATTTAAACAAAACTAGCTGAGTACCTGCTAAATTGCCAGAAAGTGCGGGTACAAGGGAAGACACAGGGGTGAATGAGGCCGAGTGTCCAGTCCTGAAGAGCCGTGGCCCAGGGAAACCCCAGGAGAGGGGACAGGTATCCTTGAGCAGGAGAGAGGGTTACTCGCTGAGAGAGGAAGGGGACAGGCCCTGAAGCAGATGTGGCATCACTGGCGAGGTGTCACGGGGCATGTCAGCAACTACCATGTGTGGGTACCCAGCAGAGGAAGGAGCCCCTTTGCAGCAGGTGTATGGAGGAGGCAGTGAGGCCGGGGTCTGGGCAGGGCCTGCCTCCAGGGCAGGGGAGTGGTGGGGGGCTTTGGATGGGACTGGGGACACGGAATCAGACTGTGGATGCCTGAAAGGCCAGGCCAGGGCCCAGTGGGAAAGCTCTAAGCACCAGTCCTTCATCTCTGCCCAGATGCAAGCAGCGAACAGAGGGGAGGCCAGAGGCCAGATTCAAAATCCCAGGGAGGGTTCACAGTGAGAAGTGCAGGGACAGCAGAGGACAAATCGAGAGGGACTGAGGCCCCAGTCAGCAAACAGCTTCTCTGCAGGTGTGAATGGCACCCAGAACAGACAGGAGCCTCTTCCGGGTACCGCCAGCCTGAGTGTCTGTGCGGACGTATGGCCGGCTCCCAGGCTCCATGCTGAGGCTGCTCAATTTTGCTGTTGTGGCCTGCCAGCATCCATAGATGCCACATGGCAGGACAGGCGAGGCTGTGTAGCAAGCAGCTTCACTGAGCTCGGAGGCGGTGGCCCGGGTGTGGCCTGCCTTGCTCTACACCTCTATTCTGACTTGTGTCTCTCTTCCGCAAAGGCAAGTCAGCCGTGGGGCATCTGGATCGTTCTGGACCCTTATGTGCTGGAGACCCAGGCACCAGAGATCTCCCCTGAGAACTTCCATGAGGTGTCCCACCTGCTGTCCCGAGCCAGCCCAACCTGTCCTCACTAAACTATGGGCGGCCACCAGCTCTCCTCCGGAACAACCTGGAAGGGTGGCTGTGGGCACTGAGGACATCTGCTTTCCTCAGGGCTCTCCAGACAGAAACAGCTCCCCTTAGTACTAGGGACGGAGGCACAGGAAAGGCACCAGGGTAGCACCCGGGCCAGGCAGCGGCCTGCAGCCCCCATGCTTGTAGCTAGCCAGCGTCATGAGAGCAGGAGACGCTCCTGCTCCTCCATACGCTCCCCTTTTCCACCTTTGATGATGTTCCTCCACAAATGTGCCTGCTTACCAGAGCTCATATCCTCTGAACCACACACCGGGGACACGCCAGGTGACGTGTGTAACCCTCATCACAGGGCCACAGGCACAAGAAGGGACACTGTCATCTGCTGCCAGATCCAGGAGGGGTGGCTGGGCCCCTGAGAGTGCCCTCCTGGTCAGTCGCACAATGACCTTCTGCCTGCGGATGCTCCGGAAAAGCATTTGCAAGTCCTACGTGCACATGAGCATCAGACTGAGGGCCTGTCCCCTGAAGGTTTCCCACCTGTTTTCTTTGACATATTTAATTTAACCCATCTGGGGAGTCATCTTCTGTGCTTACATATCAACTTAAAAAGCCTACTAAAAGTTTCAATGGATTCTCTCTCTTTTTTTTTTTCCCCCCATTCTGAGAGAGCAAGTGCAAGCAGGGGACAGGAGGGAGAGAGAACTCCAAGAAAGCTCTGTGCTGTCAGCGCTGAGCCTGACACGGGACTTGACCCCACAAACCATGAGATCATGACCTTAGCTGAAATCAAGAGTCGGACACCTAACCCACTGAGACACCTAGGCGCTCCCAATAGGTTCTATTTCTACTATTCATTCATTCATCAACTTTTTGAGCGCCTAACAGTAAAAGCATTTTTTCTAAATATCTCTTTTAATACACATTTACACAATCCTGTATTTCTCTGGCTGTTTTAGCAGTTTAATCAGTAAAGCACCATTTCATAGATTTTATTCTGATGTGCTTTAAAAATGTGATCTCCTTGAAGCATTTTGATTTTATCACTAGAATTTGAAGTGTTTGATTTGGAAAGTGACGGTTCACCAGCAGGGGTAATACTGACTCGAGATCTTGTAATGAAGATTTCTACGCTTGCTGTTACACACGCCATGTTTGCTCTTCACTTTAGAGGCTGTTCGGGGAGACAGTGGGAAGCAATGATGATGTCTGGTGCACCTCGCAGCCCTGACTTCTTAACGTGGCTGTGACACACACTGGTGCCCTGACCTTGGGCAAATCACTCTGTGACGAGAGCCTGACAGGAGAGCCTGCCTGCACCGCCACCAAGGTCCCGTTCATCTGGCTCCAGCAGACAACATCATCTTCAGTATTGAAACTTACTGAGCACCAGACATTGTACGGCATCGAGCAACACAGAGGATCCAACAAGAGCCAGCCACCGTCCCGGACCCACCCCCTAGACCCCGAATCCAGGCTTCATCGTGGGCAGGCTGGACTCCGGAGCACAGAATGTGCACCCTCACAGACCCTTCAAGGGACCTCAGCCAAGACACCAATCTTTGTCTTCATTTCCCTACCAACATAACAAGGATTTTATTTCCCTCAAAGGAATGATACAAAATTAACTGTGTAATGTTTACGAGGCCCTCCTAATTTCCCCCCAAAATGCTCTAATTTTTCCTGTTCCTGAGGAATGTATGCCAGGCCCAGCACAATGACCAGTGGGACGGACTCTGTCCTTAGGAAACACACTATCCAGTGACCTTTCTGCTCACTGAAGAGCCTGCGGACTTACCTGCTGGTTTAAGCCAGGGGCCAGCAGGTAAGTCTGCCAAGGGCCAGAGATCAGTATTTCTGGTGTTGTGGGCCTTACGGTCTCTGTCATAGCTCTCAACTCTGCTGTCGCGGTGTGAACTTAACCTTAGACGCTGAGACCTGAATTTCACATAATTTCCACACGTCATGAGACATGACCCTTCTTTGAGTCTTCTCCCAAACTTCAAAGTGGCTTATAGAGCAGTTTTTGGATACTCTTCTGAGGTGAGAAGACAGCTGAGGCAGTGTGCTCTTCCGTCAGAGCTGTGCACCCACCCGTGGTCGGAGGACGCCGAGCGACCCCGTGAGCTCTGTGCTCTGACACGTGTCCACGGAAACCACGTCCCAAGAGGAGAGGCCCATGAATACTGTCCATTTTACAGACTCGGTTCAATGAGTTGTCAGTGAGTTGCCCATGTGTGCAAAATGTTTTTTTCCAAAGCCTGCAATTCAAGGATGCTCCTTACCCTGGTCGTTTACTTTTCAGCAAGCTCTATGGCTGTGGCCCCAGGCCGAGGCGCTCTGTGTGGAGGCCCCGAGCACCTCGGCTCTCAGCGCTTCACCCCGGCACCTGCACTCCCGTCAGGAGAACAATGGGCTTCCTGACAGGTGCGGGCCGTCAGGGGCACAGGCGGGCAGGTGTGTGCACCTCTGTCCCCCACACCCTGTATCACCTGTCACTCGGCGCACAGGTCATGACCAGGCAGACATCACCTAACCTTCCCTTTCCAAGTCCGCAAACACCCTCTACTGTAAGGCAAGTGGAGACTCTGGCAAGAAGCCTGGCGAGTGGCGGCTCCTCAGCGCCCCCCCAAGGACGGCGGCCCCTTCCTGTGAGAACACAACCAGTTCCCAGCACCCACACCGCACCCATCAGACCGCGGGTCTCATCCCGTAAGTCTGTTTTACCTTCAGCCGGTCAGACACTCTTCCCCAGTAAAAGCAATTTAGTGCCACTTCCTAACAGTTAGTTGCAGAGAGGCTTCATTTTAGCTTAAAAATCTGGGCATTTGACGTCTCACCAAATGGTGGCACCTCACTGAACCTATATTTTACTTATTTTTCCTTAACTGATTTACGTTACAAATATTCCTCCCAGAGATGTATCATCCCCATCACCAAAGCAAGGAATTTCCTGGTCCTTTGATAGAAACAGATCCTTTGATTCATCAAACATTCCACTTCTAGGCATGCAGTTTTTTTAGCAAAAAATGCCAAGCCTGTTACAAGTCGCTCCATCCAACAGTGGCAATAGAACATCTTCGGGAACTCCATGGTGAGACCCTCTGCGGCCCCGATGGGTGGGTGAGTGCGCGTGTTTCCCCCAAGCCCTGGCCCGCCCTGCTCTTGCTCCCAGCTGTGCTAAGAGCTCTGACCTAGGTTCTCCCAGGAGGCCTACGTTTCCTGAATGGAGACATCAAGGCCCTTGTCTTGATGATCTGATTGGTCTTGATTGGTGATTCTTTCCTCTGCGGGTTCGTGGTCTAGCGCTTGCTATCATTTATAACACTGCTGGCAACCTCTTTTCAGATGGAGATTATCTGAGAACGAGGAACATGATCAAAGGGTGAAGTCCCAGATCCAATGCAGAATCAGAAAATTGCCCACAGAAACATCAAAATGCCTTGTTTCTTTATTTCTACTCTAGCAGCTAAACGTCCAACAGTGCTCTAGCAAGATGATACGGACCCCATGTTAAAACACAGGAAACAGATAAAACTGCATGTTGTAGATCCGCTCCATAAAAATCACTCATCGCTGCTATGAGGCACTTCACCAAGCATTCACTGGGCACTGTTTTATGCTAGATGCCGGAGGATTATGAACAAGAATGAGATACAGTCCCTGCCCTTGGGACCATACAATTTAGCTGCAGAAACACATCTCTCAGATGCAAGGTAATTATAAGATACCGTCAAAGGAAAGTACCAAATACAATAGTTTTAAACAGCCAAGAATGAATGACATAGACCTGATACAGCAAGAACATAGTCTAGAAGTCCAGGAGCTGAGTGCAGACATCTCTTCTGCCTGTAACTCTTGGCAAGTTCTGAAGTTCGATGTGAATCCCTATCTCTATGTTCAGATGTAACCACGATGGAAGTCTCCCATAAGCTTTGGCGTTATCCCATTTTGGTCTCAGAAAATCCAAATGTCTGAAAAGTGTGAACAGTTTCACAAAAAGGAATATACGCATTCAATTCCACATGAGCAGGGCACCAGGTGGGAGCTGTGGGATAGGAAACCATGTGGGGTTTGCCTTCCCAGTGGATGAGGCAGAAATGGGATGGGCACAGAGCCCTCTCTCCTGCACCCTCCTTCTCTGCCACTTTTGCCCCACCCTCTCCTCCTTCCCCGCTTTCATGCTGTGAGCTGTAGGGTCCTCACTCTGCTTTTCAAGCCAGGAGCCAATTGACTGAAACCACTGCACAACCGCCCATGCCCACGCGTGGCTTCCAGGGCTCTGGTCCTCCCACCACGAGCCACAGCAAACACAGTGGTAAAATTCTATGTCGGCAGTTACCTGAGGAGAATAGCTGGGAGGAGGAAGGGCCTCCTGCACCTCCTGCTCTGCCCTGCCGGCCCCCCGGACCCCAGGGCAGAACCCAGCCACAGCCGTCTCTTCAGTTCTGCTGGGAACCTCGTGAAGACATGTCAGAAGCAGAGGGGCTTTGCAAAGGGGGCTTCCTCACAAGGGCTGCACCTGCACAAGCAGTCTGTGGAGTCAAACTGGCTCTAGCCATAGCAGCAGGGTACCGGGCACTGGAAAGCGAATGGGAGAGAAAGCACTGACCCTCCCTCCAAGGAGGCCTTTGTCTAGCAGAGGAAGGACATCATGAAGATCCCACTCGGGACACGCAGCCTCCTCACCGAGGTCCCCGCCACAACAGCCTGCCCTCGCTCTACTCCCGAGCTACCAACACTGGTGCTCCAGAGTGAGGCTCAGCGAACGTATCTGATGGAAGATGTCTAGAACGTGAAAGGTACTACCTAACAAAAATAAATAAAAGGCGCGCCACAGGCTCAAAAGCAGAGAGAAGGCAGCACAAGACCCGGTGTCAGCGGAGCGCTTCCTAACCTTTGCTTCAGTGACCTTGTGCAACAGAGGCATGACGCTCCTGCAGGGCTGGAGGACAGGGGGCAGAGAAGACCAGCAAACATGCAGCCCCATCCTGCGGCGTCCTCTGAAGAATGAGGCAGGCAAGTGACTGGCGGGGAATGTTTACTGCAGAAGCTTTTTGCTTTATCCACCAAAGGACAGAGCCAGACAGAGAGACCAAGTTAAAGACGGAGGATGAAGCGGAAGCAAAGACAGGGAGCGGGGCCCATCTGCACAGCAGCCCCCAGGGAGGGCAAGGGGCGGGCTCCAGGCCCAGGTGGAGAAGCCTCAGGGCGAAGGGCAGTGCCCACACTTGCAGTGAACAGTAAGGCTGACCCATTTTAAGTACTCTTCCAGATTATTTCTGCAATTTACAACATAAATTATTAAAGTATGGAAGTTTAAAACCTACATACTACACGAGGAGTTCGTGAAGACTCAAAGACTATTAGAGTCTTAGAGTTCAAAGGAGGCTGTTTTGCCTCACATAACAGAGATGCCCGCAGGAAAGGCGTGAAGAGTGTTATGTGTGATAAACACGATGATGGAACCTCACCGAGAGTGGCACGTTCAGTAACGCTGTCACTCAAGTTGCCCGCCGAGTGCCCGGAACGAACAGGGCCGGGTTGCCGAGTGCCAGGGTAAAGAGGACCGTAATACAGTCAGGCTTTGCCTGAGGCATGTGGAGGCCAGTCCAACCAGAAGCTAATGCTGCATGGACGTTAGCTGACCTTCACTGCAGGGCTGTGCACACAGCTCACCCGTACGAGACTCCCTGTCCACTGTGGGCCAAACCATGCTCCCTGCACGTACATGGTGCTGCTGGCGTTGGTACGGCTCACGGTGACACCACCAAGGTGCGTGTGCCCCAAGAGCTGTGCATCCAGTAAGTCTCGAAAAGTCTTACAGTGGCACTGAAGTGCACTGCTTACAACTCATCACCTTCTGATGTGGTATGGCTTGAATTTTATAACAGGACTTTCCTTCCATTTATTCGTATTTCTTTCCTTTTATTCCCCAATCAAAGATGACTGGGCACTTTCTGATGAGTGGTGATGACCAGAAAAGGTGGCTGCCGCCTCCTGTAAGCTCTGAAGAAGCCGCTGGGGCACTCAGACAGTGCTCCCCGGATCCCTGGTACACCAGAGAGGCATCTGGAATGTCCTAAGCATCCCGTTGGCTCTTCCCAAACAGAGCAGCAAGAGGTAACTGAAAAGCACCACTGTGCTCTGGGAAGGGGAGAGCAGGAGGCTTCTGAGAGCAGGCACCACGTCTGCTTGCTGCATTCTACCTGGCTCAGCAGTGGCAGGGGGACAACCCCACCTTCTCTAGAGGACTTCACAAAATGCTCTGGGCAGGTACCCGTGTCTGACAAAATACCACAGAATGAGCGAGATAGCTACTTCTAGCCCTTCTACATTTCTGGACAAGTACATGCATGCCCACATCAGAAGCCAGTGTGCACAGAATGGATCAGGAACCAGGGCTCCCGGAGGCCCGGAACTCCCCGTCACATGCCAGGGGCCCAGCTATTAGAGCCAGGCAAGGGTGGCGAGGCATCGACAGAAGTGTCTGCGGGACACCTCAAGACACGCGACTATCTCCTCTACCTTGGCAACCTCGTCTTCAATTGCACAGATGCCAAAGCCCAACAATCCGCCCCCCCCACCTACAGCTCCTTAAAGTGGGGCCTCACAAGTTATCTGATCACTGTGTAATTCAGTCCATTGCTTCGCTGACTTTCCCTCCTAAGTATGCAGAGATCCCAACTTAATCCCATACATACCCCACCTTTGTGTGTACTCTCACATGGGCTGTACGAGCCAAGCGCCAAAGGCCCCCCTGAGCTATTCAAAGTACAACGACGACCACGTCCTCTAGAACAGTAAGGTGAACACACGCATGCACAGTCGTCAACACGGACAGGAAGAGCAGCAAGCACACAGCCAGCTTTCAGAGAGGACGCAGCTACAGCTGGGAAGCCCGGCTCCTCACATGTGTTCTCAGCACCGAGGACAGCGTCTCCTGTTAGCTGTGTGACTGCCCTTTGTGTGTGAGGAAGGCAAGCTGTCTTTGCATTTTTCTTCACTAGAAGTAACACTGCAGCCCTTTCTTTTTCTTTTTTTTTTTATGTAACTGTTGCAGATGACTCCTTGTCATAGATCGCAGACTTCTGCGCCTGTAAATGAATGCATGTATGTGTAATATGGGATATAACCTTCACATATATAATCTACCTCCCTGGATTTTTAATAAATATGTAAATCCATATACCACCTTAAAGCTAGAGTCAAGCTGTTGGGACAAGAGAAATATTGCTGGGTGCAAACCTAACAGGGCACTTTTTAAATTGCCCATGAGTACCAGCGGGCAGGGATGCCCAGCCCTGCAGCCACGTGGCTCCACTGTTCATGGTGAAGACAGATGTTTGGACCACCCAGATAAGGCGCTCCTCGGCAGTGGGAGCGGAGTGAGGCCCTGGGGGGGCCCTGCCCTGCCCACCCTCACAACCAACCCAATCAACCAGGACAGCCAAGAGGGAACGACCCTGGGCTGATGAGAAGGTAGGCCACTGAAACTGCATCTATTTTCAGTCCCCACCGCTGGTTAAAAACCTCCATCCTCCTTGGGACACTTCCCACAGGGGCTCTAGTGGCCCCTGGGAGCGGCCCTTCACGTTAGGAGAATACACACCACCCGGTTATGGTCCTAACAGGGAACCGACGCCAATAACAGCTGGCACAGATCCCATTCTTGCTGGAGAAGCTCTGACAACGGGGAAGGTACCTGGTCTGACTAGACAGGCCACAAATCTTGAGTGCAGAGTAAGTGCTGAGCCAGAGAGACAGGGCACAGCAAGGTGAGCTCCCGCTGGAGTCACTCTAACTCGAAGGCGCACGTTCCCTCCGGTCCCTCCCTCCCGGTGATAGCGCCTTTCTTTCGGAAAAGACCACTGGTTGGTTGTCAAGAGCCGATTCCACTTTGGCTCCGCCAATGACAAGGTAAGCGTAGGATGATGCACTTGATGTGGACAAAGTCAAAGAACGTCCCACATGGTGCCGGCGTTAAGACATCCCCTCCAGTTCACAAGAGAGGAGTTGTATTCTGTGGTATGTTCATAAGAACTCGGTAGAGTTCCCGCAGCTGGTTAGTGACAGAACCCAAACCTACCCTTATCAGCATGAACCCAAACTCCAGCTCACTCTGCTGCCCACACTGCCTCAGTTTCCCCATCCACGTAACAAGGCAGGAGAGAGCATGACCTCCAAGTTCCTTTCTCTTTCTGCCTGCCTGTTTAGTTTCACTGGGAGGGGAGAGGAAAGCAGATGAGGGTCAAGGAATATACAGGCCAGTGGTAGCAGGACAGCAGTCTGGGAGGAAGGCCCAATTTGGTATTAAGAACTGTATGAACCTACTAATAACTGAAAATCCACTTTTTAAAATTGTGTTTTGCCAAAAGGAGGAACAGCGATCAAGTGTTCACACTCAACGCGAAGAGCTAACATCATGCTTAATGGTGAAAAGCTGAGAGCTTTTCCTCTAAGATCAGGAACAACAAAAAGATGTGCACTCTCACCACCTTTATTCAACACAGAACTGGAAGTCCCAGCCAGAGCAATCGAGCAAGGAAAAGAAATAAGACATCCAAACTAGCAGGAAGAAGTAAAACTGTCACTATTTTCAGATGACATGATACTACATGGAGAAAACCCTTAAAACTCTACCAACAAATGGTTGGAACTAATACATGAATTAATAAGGCTGCAGGACACGATATCAATACACAAAACATGTTGCATTTCTATATACTAAGAATGAAATAGCAGCAAGAGAAATTAAGAGAATAGTCCCATTTATAACTGCACCAAAAAGAATTAAATACTTGGGTATAAATTTAACCAGGAAGGTGAAAGACCTGTACTCTGAGAGCTGTCACACACTGACAAAAGAAACTGAAGACGGCACAAAGAATAGGAAAGACCACCCATGCTCGTGGACGGGAAAACAAGTGTTGTTAAAATGCCCATATTATCCAAAGCAATCTACAGATTCAGTGCAACCTCAAAAACATTCCAGTGGCATTTTTCACAGAAATATGGCAAACAATCCTAAAATGTGTATGGAACCACAAAAGACCCAAATAGCCAAAGCAATCTTGAGAAACAACAAAGCGGAAGGCATCATGCTCCCTGATTTCCAACTATATTACAAAGCTATCGTGAAACAAAACAGTATGGCATCAGCATGAAAACAGACACAACAATCAATGGAACAGAACAGAAAGCTCAAAAGTAAATCCAAGCATGTATGGTCAATTAATTTGCCACACTGGTTTGGAAGTGCCATCATCAAAAAGACAAAAGATGAGTGTTGGCGAGCATGTAGAGAAAGGGGAGCCCTTGTGCACTGCTGCTGGGAACACAAACTGGTGCAGCCATTGTCAAAAACAGTGTGGAGGTTCCTCCAAAAGTTAAAAATAGAGCTACCGTACAACCCAGCGATCCAACTTCTGTGGAAATATCTGAAGGAAGTCAAGTCACTATCTTGAAGAGATATGTGCACCCCACGTTCACTACAGCATTCTTACAACAGCCAAGATATGAAAACAACCTAAGTGTCTATCAACTGATGAACAGATTAAAAAAAAAGAGACATGGTATACATACACAATGCAATACTGTATTATTCAACCATAAAGAAAAAAAAAAAAGAAATCTTGCCATTTGTGGTAACATGGATGGACCCTGAGGGCACCATGCCAAGTGCAGTAAGTCAGAGAAAGACAAATACCATATGATTTCACTCATATCTGTGACCCTGGGGTGACCAAAATAGGTGAAGGGGGCCAAAAGGTAAGACTTCCAGTGGTAACATAAATAAGCCATGGGATGTACATAGTTAATACTGCTGTGCTGCAGATCTGAGAGCTGCCAAGAGAGGAAACCGTAAAAGTTCTCAGCACTAGAAAAATGTTCTGTGACTATGTGTGGTGACAGATACTAGCCAAACTTACTGTGGCGATCATTCCACAATATACACAAATATTGAATCATGTTGAGCACCTGAAACTTCTATAATGTCAATGATACCTCAATAAAAAAAGAATCAGCACTAACCTACTAATAACCCCAAACCCATTATTTAAAATGGGGTCTTGCCAAAGGAGGAAAAAAAGTCCACTTTTAAAATGAACTTTCTTGAATATGATGGATGTAAAAGTGAAAATACAAAAGAAAAAACCCGGCCCTGTTCATTTAATTGGACCACCATGAGAATCAGTTTATGAAGTAAACCTAGTACATAAGAGTTCTGAGATGAGATTAAAAATTGTTTATAAATGAAATTTATCAGGCTTCTTTTTCACTAGAAAGACAAGTGAAAACTAATTCAATTAACTAGAAACTATGGATAAAACTCATTATCATCATCCAATGGCATTTACAAAGCACAGTCTTAAGTTTCCACAAACAACTGGCCTGACCTTGGGGCTTCTTCTAAGAAATAACCATCAGACGTAAGAGGGTGTGGCCACAAAGGAGAGGAGCCGGGGTTAGCTGCAAATGGACTAGTTCATGAAATTAAAGGAGTAAACACTCGTGAATGGCAGCGTCTGAATAACCTCCAGTGACCAACACTGTTTACTAAACACTTCACAAGCAAGGCACTGGGAAAGGACACAAGGCAGGTGGGATGTAGCCCAGCCCCAGAGAGCAGACACCAAGTCTGGGAGACAAGGTGTGTATGCACCAAAGTCACTAATACCAGAAAAAGGCATCCTGTTCTCCTAAACTTAGCAAGACTTATAAGGGATCAAACAGACTGCTGTCTTCATATTACTACAACACTGAGACAGGATTAAGAACTGTCAATTTCTCAGCACTGGAAAGAGGCAGCACTTGTGAGCACATGACCCAGCTGTGACACAGCTCTGGAAGGCCACTTCCAAGAAATGTGGGACGCCATTTGTACAGAGATCTGCTTGAAGTTCACTAACCCAGCAGGACTCAAGGCTCCGCTGTGGACAGACAAACCACACCACTGCACCAGGAAAACATCTTGGCTAATTATGCCTTTTTATCTTTTCTGTGAAACACCAACCAAAACTAAACAGAACAAAGGGGCGGTGAGGCAGGGTGTCTTCAGAACTGTGACAGTCAGTCAGTCATGCAGTACCTGTAAGTCTACGAGCTGCACAGTTGGTTTTCCTTGGAGGCACAAGGCCTGAGCAATGAAAGCATGCAGATCCTCCAGGCAAAGCGTGTCCACCTGAAAGGGACGGAGAAAGAGAACCAGCATCAGCTCCGGGAAAAACCTGACCCTGCCATGGGCTCAATGGCTAAATGCAGGCACTTGCACAGGGCAGCAGAAGAGGCAGAGGTGAGCAGGAGTCCACAGTCCTGGTGTAAAGCTCTCCATGACGTCCAGGGCCAAGATGGACCAGGCCTGGTCACTCTCTAGCAAGGCAGAAATCTCTGGGATGCCTGGGAGGGGCATGAGCTACAACCAAGCTGGACTCTTAGAGCAACACAGGTGATTGTTTTGGGCACCAATTCCCAGGGCTGGCAGTTCAGGGGTCTGTAGTGTGAGCTGGCAAGATCAAGGCTGGATAAACTTCCGCCCCTGCTAGCCCCGGTGAAACCTGTGTACTCAGATCCCAGTCTGACGGAAACCACAACCTCCACATCTGAGCCCCTCCAGTCTTGCGTGGAATCGGGGCTAACCAAAGTGTGAGTGAAAACAGGGGGGCAGGGGTTTGAAGAACGGATGTGGAAATTCTGGATCTCAAGTGAATGATGGGAATGACGACAGCAGGCTACTCTCGGACACCATCTCCTCTCAGGGTTACGGGCAGTGACTTTGCCAGCTCAGCCACCAAATTCTGCCAGCCAGACGAAAGCACTACACGAAGCCTTGCTAAGCGTTCTCACTGCCATCGTAGGAACACAAGACCTTCTTTCTGGAAGGCAATGCATTCTGTGGCAAGTAAACGCTTGAAGGGGAAAAAATCAGGGAAACAACCACAAACTCATGGATAAGAATTTCGATTCTTTCTCAATGATAAAAATGGCTAATATGTTTACTCCCAATAAAAATGACCCCATCATAAACCAGAACGACTGTTCCCTGGGGACTCCTGCTCCCCCCTGCTCTCCTGGAGAAGCAAATACTTCTGGCATCCGTCACCTCTGCCCCACACAAGGCAGCAACCCTGTCACTACCCTGCCCTGTTCCATTTTTATTCTGAAGAAGTTGTTGCCTTTGTATAAATGACAGCTATAATGATTTCAGGAAAAACACAAAAGTCTACAGATGTGTGGTACTCATGACCAAGAAGAAAGGCTCCAATCTACAGAAGCCAGACCAAGCAAAGAACACACTATTTTTCTATTCCATAAGCGCCCACCTCTCTTCTGTTTAGACTGGGTTTGTTCGCATGTAATTCTACTTCTTGCCATTAGCAAGTTTTGAGTAAAATGCCTACTTATGAGAAAAGAATAACTATCTCATGTCATGGTTTTCACACTTAGCTAATTTCATATTCTGCCACCATCTTCGTAGTTAACCAATCTTAAACCACAGCAGAGAGTGCCAAATTCTTAATAACACCAAAGTTTTTTTTAGAATTTCACATAACAGACATTATTATTATAAAACATTTGCTCTACTATAAATTATAAAAAAAACGTACACTTGCTCTAATGTAAACTTACTCTTCCAGGGAATTTTCTCAGATAAACTTTTAATAGGAAGTGTTGTTGCTAACTTGGAGGTTATGAGACCACTGAGCTTCTCCATAGGTTCTCTACCACCCACCGTACATCAAAACATTTAACTTAAGCTTGACCGTATAAAAATATAGTATTTTTATAAATTTATATTTTTAGCCTTATGAAACCTAAGAAGATAACGAACCTGTGAATACATTTTAGTACCTTCATCTCAGAGATGCCACTGATGTGTTGATTCATTGTTTTTCAGTTTTAAAAAGTCCCCTTTTAAATGTGCCCTTTAAGTCAGGCCAACATGTCTACCTCGCGCTGACTCCCGCTAGAAGTATTCTTATTTAAAGGTAATTAGTATCACCAGAAAGATAAAAGTGGAAATTTTCCTCCTGATACTTATCTGCTCAGGTTTACATAAATATATGAGATGTAGAGCTACTGTTGTGTGGTTTGGACTTTTTTCTGCTGGAAATGGGATTTTCATAACTGACAGTCACCTGCACAAGTGACAAGCACAGAGCTGTATGAGTGACCGACACTGGGTCCAACAGCCCGTCTCTTGTGCTGAAAAAGTAATTCAAACTGTGTGTCCCACAAGTTATTGTCCATATGCACACGGTTATTAGGAAGAAAACACACGAATGTTTCTGGATGCGAAGCTATAGCTCTTGGTTATCCACCATTCCCAGTCCCCACTATGGCCCCCTCGCAGCCGAAAATGTGAGCTGATAATGCATGTGTATGTAATAAACACTATCAAAAGAAAAGCAGTTTTATACTTAAAAAATCTATCTTCTGTCCATCTATATTTCTAAGTCTGGTACAAATAACAGAACTTTCTACTCAAAACAGTAATGCAGGGTGCCTGGGTGGCTCAGTCGGTTGAGGGTCCGACTCTTTGATTTTGGCTCAGGTCATGATCTCACAGTTCGTGAGATCAAGTCCCATGTTGGGTTCTGCACTGACACTGCAGAGCCTGCTCGGGATTCCCTCTCTTCTTCTGTCTCTGCTTCTCATCCCCACACTCTTTCTCTCAAAATAAATAAATACACATTAAAAAAAAAAAAGCTTTTAAAAAAACCAGTAATGCAAAAACTAAAGTTTACACTGGTGCATGTGAACCCAGTAATGAAGCAGTAAAATCTCTGTGAGTTATTTAGCCATACCACATTTTTACAAAATGCAAAATGCAGAACTAGCTATAGACTGGCAGAGACAAAAGAAAAATTTAGAAAAGAAAAAGAAAAATCAGTGTAACGTGCCCTTGAAATGTAATTCCACGATAAGAATAAGGTTTTTTTTTAATTTTTTTAATCTTTATTTATTTTTGAGAGAGAGACAACGTGTGAGGCAGGGAAGGAGCAGAGAGAGAGAGGGAGACACAGAATGCGAAGCAGGCTCCAGGCTCCGAGCCGTCAGCACAGAGCCTGACACGGGGCTCGAACTCATAACTGTGAGATCATGACCTGAGCCGAAGTTTTACGCTCAACCGACTGAGCCACCTAGGCGCCCCAAGAATAAGTTTCTTAATGATAATCAATAATTCATAAAATGAATTCAGGTTTGAGAAATAGTCATGTAACTTTCTACTCCAGCCAAGGGAAAATCTGATGGTTATGCCAAAGAAAGAGACCCAAGATCTGTCACATCGGAGCCCAGAGTAGAAGGCAAGATGGCTCAAAGGGGTTGAGAATACGGGAGCTCTAAGTGGGCTAAAGAAATAGAGAAGTGATTGCAAAGGTCTTTTTTTATTGTTGCTGTGACAAAAGTGAGACAAAAGTCATTTAAAAATAATACAGCCAAGGAAGGGAAGTGGGAGAGGGAGTGATCCAGTCCTTCCTTACCCTGCACTTGGGCAACTATTAAAAAGGCAAACACTAGGGCACATGGGTGGCTCAGTCGAGAAGCACCCGACTTCGGTTCAGGTCATGATCTCGCAGTCTGTGAGATCAACCCCGTGTTGGGCTCTGTGCTGACAGCTCAGGAGCCTGGAGCTGCTTCGGATTCTGTCTCTCCCTTGCTCTCCGCTCCTCTTCCGCTTGTGCCGTACGTCTCTTTGTCTCAAAAATAAAACTTAAAAAATATTTTTTTAAAAAGGCAAATACCTTCATGCGCCTTTATAATTCTCACACATTAAGTGTAAAACTAAAGAAACAAACTGTCCAACTTGTTGAGGAACACCAATCAAGACCTAGCACTGCACCCTAACTCGAGGCCTCCAACCCCGGGTTTATCTGGGCAAGGAGGACACACACTGTGACGACAGTGATCCTAGTGGACACTTTATTGGGCCCTTCTACAAAACACGTTTCATGTGTCCCACAATGCAATGCCCCAGTAACCCCAGGGAGTAACCATACCTCGTCCCAGACTGGGGTAGGGAAGTGCTTAGTAAACATCTGGAGAGGAGCGAGCGACTGCACCTTGGACAGTGGAAGTAAGCTGCCAGGAGCCCTGGGCCTTCTCACCACAACACTGGACCCCAGGACGGGAGCCACCTCCCAGACAGTGACAGCCACAGGGGAGGCACCACATGAGTCAAAATGCTTGGAAAGCATAAGCAAAGTGAAAGCAGGTTCCCTCACCTGCAAGGTCTCCCCAGCCTTCACTAAACTTACGTGCACTGCAAGCCTCCAGGTCCGACAGCAGACAGGCCTCTGACATGTGTGCCAACATGGAACCCGTGTTTTAGTTAGAGAACCGCGGGGGGCTAGTGCTCGTGGGGTAGATGCTGGAAAGATGGCACGGGAAAGAGTCCGCAGCCACACCCCAGGCCACCACCCTCCCACAGGCAAGGGCAGGAGTGAGGAGCCACTGCAGCACCCAGAGTGAGGAGCTCAGGTCACCTGCACGAAGAGGTAGGTCAGGAGGCAGCACAGCGCTTTAAAGGGATTCTCCACCGCCTGCAGCTCTTCTCTTGAGGAGGAGAGGTCGAAGCAGCCTAGCAGCGCGTCCAAGCGCCGGGCTTGTATCCCTGCGTCTTGGTTCAGCCACAGTAATTTCAAGTTAGGGGTTCCCCCTAGATAAAAGCACAAACTCCATTTATCATTATCCTTTGCACCACCAAGTCATCACATGCTTCTTGTAGAAATACAATAAAAGAATAAAAGACACTAACCTCTTCTCTTTCTGACATCCTTGGGCTTTAGGGCTTAAAGAGCTAGAAAGTAAACATGGACAGACCTACCTGGTTAAAAGAAACAAACCCTAAAAGGCCAGCACGTATGTACTTCATTGAGAACATTCTTCTTTTCTTAAAGGCGGTGCTTTGAGGGAAATGAGGGCTTTTTTCCTACCTGCGCTGCATCCTGCGTTGTGAGGAGTGCTTTTCAGAGTATGTGTCAAAGGCCCTGTCTCAGGGTGTGAGAAACAACACAGCCACATGAAACGCTGCTGGAAAGGCCACCAACTGACCCTGTTAGCGTGTTCTCTTGTTCCCCTAACCAGCAGTTTCCAAACTTGAACGTAAAAAGAACCCGCTGCAGAGACAGATATAAATGTAAAAACCACGTTTTCCTGGGTCCTACATGCAGAAAGCCCGCTCCACCAGCTTGAGAGTACCTGGAGTGTGCACTGAACAGCCTGCAGGCGTGGGTGCAGGGCATCTGGGGACCCCATGCTTTCCAAAGCATGTCCCTAAAACTAGTAAGCAGAAATTCCTAACATAATTTTTAGTGTTTCATTTCTATGTTTTACATATACGTTTAAATTATCAGGGTAAAATAAAACAAAGAGACAGCCGTTACTCATTTCCTTAAACCACAACAAATGACAGTGTGAGTCTGCAGGAAGGACAGAGGCCTCGCTGGTGCTGGCAGACAGAGCTACAGATTCCGGGCCGAGCCAGGTCCCTGTACGGGCAGCTGCTGGGCATTTCTGTAGGGTCATGCCTGAAAAGCCAGGACAGCTGGGGTCTAAAACCCAGTAACCAAATGGCATCAGAATTAAATGACTCAAAAAGGAAGCTCTTTTTTCCTTATATCGCTCACAGTATGATTTAACATTCTCAGTTGTGTATCTCCCACCATCAAAAGTGAAACAACCGAGCAAAGTCACTTGCATTTCTGAAATGGCTGAAGTGTTTCCTCTATCAAAAAACATTTACCATTATTCTGGGGAGAAAAAAAAATCATTTTTCTCTTTAAAGACTGAAAATACTAAAGATAACTGGCAAAAAAAACCCGGACCCAATCTCCCGCGCTAGTTAATAAGACAGAGATACTACTCCAAGGTGATCACAGTGGTCAGTCATGACTTCCCAGAAACACGCTTTTCAGGGAAATAATCATCTTGCAGCGACAGCAAACCGTAGCCCATGGGCCAAATGCACTTCATCCTGTTTCTGTAGGCCCATAAACTAAGAATGGTTTTCGGAAGTTTAAATGACCGAAAAAAATCAAAAGAAAAATATTTCTCAATGTGAGAAAATTACATGAAGTGCCAATTTCAATGTCCCTAAATAAAATTTTATCGAAACAGCACCACACTCATTCATTCTTGTGCTGCCTGTGGCTCCCTGCGCAGTCTGAATGCAGAGCTGGGTAGCAGCACAGAGACCACATTGCCCCCAAGGTCTAAAATATTTACATCTAACTCTTTGCAGAAAAAGTTTGCCAAGCCCTGATCTAAGGTAAGGGATGAATATCCCATTATCACAGTTATTTCAAATATACTAAAGTAGTTGAAAAACATTTTTTCTGACTCTACCCTCCCCAAGTCATGCATTGTAAAAAACTTAGGAAAAAATAGCATAAATAAAATAAAAATAAAAATCATCGACAACCCTGTCACTCAGATATAGCCATATTTTAAAACATAACTTCTGGTCCTTTTTTCAGTGCATGTAAAGCATTTACCCACCCAGCTAAGAGGCCAAGTCCCCATTACAATGCAAGGGGATGGACAATGAAAGATTTTACTTGTGTTTCATTTGCTTACACATAAGAGTTTAATACAGGAAGAATGAGCTTCATGAGATATATTTAGAGCCAAGTATTGTGGCAGTAATGAACATGAGATGTTCTGAACAAACAGTGTGACATGCTGATGGCAGTTACTCCCACCCTTAGCATCATCTGGGAATTTGTTAAAACTGCCAATTCTTGGGGTGCCTGGGGGGCTCAGTCGGTTAAATGTCCGACTTCGGCTCAGGTCATGATCTCACAGTTCGTGAGCTCGAGCCCCACGCTGGGCTCTGTGCTGGCAGCTCGGAGCCTGGAGCCTGCTTCGGATTCTGGGTCTCCTCCTCTCTCTGCCCCTCCCGCCTGCCTGCCTCTCTCTCTCTCTCTCTCTCTCTCTCAAAAAATAAATAAATATGTATATTTTTTAAATTACCAATTCTTGGGGCCCTGCCCCAGGCCTCCTAAATCTAATTCCAGGGGGCAGGGGGCAGCAATCTGTTGTAACATGCTCTCCAGGTGATTCTGGTGCAGGCAAAGTTTGAATACCACGAAACAGCTAAGAAATAATTTACGCAGACAAAAATACCTTAAAAAAAAAAAGCTAAAAAATCAATTACATAAACAAGAATAACTTACCAATAATTAAATTGGTTCTTGAGGTCTAATGATAAAATAGGTTATAGAAAACCACCAGTTTGAAAAATCATGTCCTCAGAAATTAGAGAATTTTAATCCTAAATTCAATCAATTATTCAGTCAGAAATAGGCACTGAACACCCATTTGCATGTTAATGTAGGAGGTAAGACACCACCACAGCCTTCTCCAGAACGTGAGGGTCTTTGTCTTTAATACAAGACCACATATTCTGGAGCTGTCATCATTTCATGCCACAAGCAGTACTCGCTGGGCTGTAAAGGGGACCCTCTGATGACCCCATGTAACAGCTGTAATTATAAGGTTGGTTCTCTTCCTAAGTACTATCCACAGATATACTCCTCAGTTGATACATTTCATCATCTTAAGCCATAAAGGGTGAATTTCTTTGAAGGATCATTTACATTAGTTCTCTTCTACTCGTAAACTGACTCTAGTCAAAGTGGTGTTTAACCTTGGTATGATAACCCAAGAGGTTGGGCCTACCTAACACAAAAGATACTGTTAGTAATTTCAATTTAAGGTGCGCCCAAGTGGCTCAGCTGGTTGAGCATCTGACTCTTGATTTCGGCTCAGGTCATGATCCCAGGGTTGTAGGATCGAGCCCTGCATTGGGCTCTGTGCGGAGCATGGGGCATGTTTGGGATTCTCTCTCTCCCTCCCCCCAACTTGTGTGCTCCCTCTCTGAAATAAATAAAATGAAAACCAAAATTAAAAGAAACCTAATCTGGGGGCACTTGGGTGGCTCAGTTGGTTAAGTGTCCAATTCTTGCTTTCAGCTCAGGTCATGATCTCCTGGTTCATGGGATCGAGCCTCATGTCAGGTACCATGCTGATGGCTTGGAGCCTGGTTGGGATTCTCTCTCTCCCTCTTTCTTTGCCCTTCCCCCCACTCATGTACACATGCTCTCTCTCAAAGTAAATAAACTTAAAAAAATTATTAAAAAAAAAACCCACGAAACCTATTTTGATCAGAATTGAAAGGCAGATCAGCTCAGAGCTCCTCTCTTTCCACCACACCCACCCACACCCACACCCACACACACACCCACACACACACACACCCCTCACTCCTGGGGACAGACAAGACTGGGCCAGAAAAGATCAAGGGTGGCCCCTAGACTTCCTCCAGAGCTCCATGGGCAGCTGAGATGTTTCAAAGAGCCACAGACCTAAAAAATCAATCTCACCTTTAGGTCATCAACTAGCATCGCATCTAAAACACATCAGCTTCAAAAACCTGCTTATGTGACTTGGTAAAAGATTTTGTGTGAACAGATGGTCAGGAAAGCCTAGGAGCCCTCCGGGGGACCTGAGCCCACAGAGGTGGGGCAGAGGGCTAGGGAAGGAAGTCACTTCTGTGAATGGCAAGGGTGAAGACCTTCTCGAGAGATACCTGGACGACCCACTGCTGGCAAAGGGCTGCTGGCTGCACCTCTTGAGTAACAAAGCAATAGAGCAATGGTTCTGTTTGTGTTTTTACAGCAGTGAACACGACTGAGTAAAGACACTCTTGAGACTCTAAGCCATGGCCATTGTGTACACTTTTTATATGGAAATATGTATTTCAATAGCTGTGTCTTAAGACTTATCTTATGGCTATCTCCCTTGCACATCACTAGGGTGATAAAAACCACACACCTGTCTGGTTTGTGCCCACTGTCAGGATGTGACTGATGAGTGTTCTCAAAGTTAAATACATCTTATGTCTCATGTTTACCTGGGAAGACTTCATTAGTTCATGAGTTTGATTTACATGAATATTTGTTTAATAGAGCATTCCTGGCCAAAATAAAACAAAATTAAAATCCCTGAGGACTTATATGTGAACTGAATCTTCACTATGGCTGGGTAAACTTCAACAGCCTATTTATAATGAGGAAAAAAAAATTCATTCAGCTATAAACAGAGTAGAATGCATTAATAACATATTCAGCTCTAAACGTACACGGATGAAATGTCTAATTTCACGCTTGCGAAACGATACTGTTATACCACATCTACCTAATGCACTCAAAATACAGTGAATGTGGCTATAAAAAGCAGTGTGAGGGGCGCCTGGGTGGCGCAGTCGGTTAAGCGTCCGACTTCAGCCAGGTCACGATCTCGCGGTCCGTGAGTTCGAGCCCCGCCGTCAGGCTCTGGGCTGATGGCTCGGAGCCTGGAGCCTGTTTCCGATTCTGTGTCTCCCTCTCTCTCTGCCCCTCCCCCGTTCATGCTCTGTCTCTGTCCCAAAAAAAAAAAAAAAAAAAAAAAAAGCAGTGTGAAATTCAACTGTTGGCTTATGACTCAAATGTGTATTTGTAACACATTATCCGACAAATCTTCAAACTATTTTTACAAATGGAAAGAAAACCACAACTGAGGTTTTAAACCCATTTCTCTCTTTTTTAAAAATGTTTATTTATTTATTTATTTATTTACTTACTTACTTACCACTGTGCACACAGCGGGGGAGGAGCAGAGCGAGGGAGAGAGAGAATCCCAAGGAGCCCAGCACGAGGCTCCATCCCACAAAGGCGAGATCATGACCCACGCTTGTATCAAGACACCTCACTGACTTGAACCACCACGGCCCCCCAAACCCATTTCTCTTGATCCAAGATCTCAGGTAGGCAGTTCCAGAAGTGGGCCGTCCTGTCATCACCTCCTCACCTGGTGTGCACCCGATGGCAGCTGGGGATTTCTACTCACCACCCATAGAAGTTGACAACATTTGACAACTTTCTTGATCTGCACCCATCAGGTGTCAAGATGAAAAGTGTCAACAGTATACAGAAGAGAGGCTGAAATCAGAAAGCTTCACTACCACTTCCCAGCAAATGAGACATGAGTTAAACACAGCCCTTCTTTCAGGAAATGTACCATTTCATGTCATTTCACTTTGTAAAAGTCTCCTAAGAGGACCTGAAAGATTTTGGTGAGTAAAATGTCCTTATATAGCCAGAAATACTAAGTTTATTTACTGATTCTTGAACAACACTTGACAAAAACTGCAGGTAGACAAGTTGCCAATTAGAAGTCTATAATCAGCTGTCCCAGGTTTCTAAAATAAGGGTACGCTTATGGGGACTGAAAAATGACAACGGGGGGGGGGGGGGGAGAAAATCACTACTACTTTGTCCAAGGGAAAAAAATCTCCAATTCTGGAGATAAAAATGCTATTTCTAATGCCTGCCTGTTGTTTGTTCCAAGACTCATTCCACGAAATGCAGAACACTGGTAAGTGAGGAAGAAGAAAGAAAGCGGGTTGCATGTCCACAGACTCTTCAAGAGCTATGTCTGGGGAAAGGAAGCTAGATTTCAAGGTACACCCTTCTTGCATCATTGGAAACAGCATGTCTCACAATATGTGGTGAGATAAATGAGAGCTGTAACACGTAGCAACACGTGATCCCTGTAACACAGATTAGGCATTCGCACATACATCTGACTGTCTACAACCTGCACACACACACAAATACACACACACACACACACACACACACACGGGACATCTGACTGTCTAAAACCTACATACACACACAGGGGACACCTGTCTACAACCTGTACACACACACACAGGGGACATTTGACTGTCTACAACCTGCACACACAGGGGAACACAGGAAGATCAGTGAGCAACCTGAATAAAATATGCCAGTGATGACATTTACTTTTCTGCTCCCTGACTGGTCAGTTTTAATTCTTTCTCCTTTTTAGGTAACCTCTGCAATTTTTCTGCTCCCCTGTTTCCTTTCCATTTTGTTGAAAAATATCTTATGATTTCTGTTTTATTTCCACTATTTAAGAAAGCAAGCTGTATCAAATGTGCTGTTAGAAGAAAGCCTTTAAGAGAAAAACACTCTGGTCTCTCTACCAGGAGATTCACTGAAAATATAACATTTATGGAATCAACCTGATTGAAGCTCTCTCAGGAGAACAAGAACTCTCAGGTGCCTTCCACCGACAGCACTACTGGCCTCACTTGGGAACAAGGACTCTGATCAGACCTCAGGGGCATTTCACACCCACATGAGAGGCACCTACAGGTGTCAAGTCTTCTGATGTAGGTGTAAGGAAAGCCCCGGTCAGAGGATTCCATGGTTTTTAACCACATGTAGTCTCAGCCTCGGAAAACGCCTGTCACAGAAGCATGGACAGTCTGTTCCTCCATTTTAGTTTAAAAACCATTTGGCATGTTTCCTCATGGATACAGAAAAGTATTTAATATTAAAAAAAAAATCTTGTTAAAAAAGTGGCGGGGGGGAGGGGGGAACGCCTGGGTGGCTCAGTCGGTTAAGTGTCCAACTCGATTTCAGCTCAGATCACGATCCCAGGGTCATGGGATGGAGCCCAGCAGCGGGTTCTGGGCTGACAGTGGAGCCTGCTTGGGATTCTCTCCCCCCTCTCCCCTCCTCTGCCCCTCCCCCGTTTGTTCTCTCTCTCTCTCTCCCCCCCCCCCCCCACTTGCACATGCTCTCTCACTCAAAAAATAAATTTAAAGTTTTGTCATTTTTGTATCATTAACACAAGCATAGACAAGCAGAGCGACTCATGTACATTATCAGCAATGGAAGCTCAGGACCACATCCAGGTCACTGGCAATGGGGGACAAAGGAGCCTTTCAGACCCGGCCCTCTGCACGAGCTCTTCCTAGAGCAGAGCCCGGCACGCTGCCCCGCGTGGGTCTGCATCACAGGCAGAACCTTGTGGGGCCAGTCGTGCCAAGGAGACTTTTTGCATAAGCCCCAGAAGGAGTCTCTGTGATAATTTTATGACTTCCAGAGTTTATTAAAACATTTTAGGGAGTGGCCTTTAAAACTAACTCATAATATAATGACGAATAGCCAAATATTCTCTTTAATTCAAACCATTTAGAAAACTATAATAATCCCTTTTCATATTATTTTTGGAAAGACACAATAAGATGGAAATAATAAAACATTTTTGAAAAATCATTTTGGTTATCCTTTCAAAATATTTCTTGCTGTAAACACAAATGTCAATTCATCTTCATTTGTTTTTTTGATAAGTACCTTTTTAGGTGTGCGTCTATCACTGACTGAGAGAATAAGGAAATATTCTCTATAATAACTTTCCTCACCTTCTCCCCCAGTACAATTCTATTTAGGAGAAAAATACTTTGCAGTGCTCACATCCTTATTTGGTAAACTACAGGCCCGTGTGATTAAAAATAATAGTGGCATGAGAGAATTTAATGCATACAAAAACAGATTATCAAAATTTTAGAAAATATCTGTTCTCTGAAACAATGACAAGGGACACTAAAAATAAGCCCTCACCACCCCCCCCCCCCCCCCCCCCCCCGCTCTTGGACCTGCCTCTGTGTAGAACACCACCTGAGTCATAAATCCGTGCTCTTGTGTAGGTACCAAGAACTCACAGGAAGAAAGGACTTCAGCTAATTTCTAGGGGACTTTGTTTTTCCTTCCCTCCCATTAAGGGTTTTAAGATAACACTCGTGGAAGGAAAATCTACTTTTCCAGCTGAAATAACTTCCCTTTCTCTTCCCTTTTCAGTTCATCAAAACACACTTCCAGGGGTAGGGAGGAGACAAGAGTTAATTTAATCAGAATATCAAGAACCCAACCCTGTGAATTTGGTGGACATTTACTGAGTGATGACCAGGCACGAGGCCTGGGGATCTGGCAGCAATGGGCTCAGACCCGCAGCCATGCTCCTCTCGGAGTGGCTCGCTCTCCCCTAGTGCGGCCCTTGAACAGAGCACAGGTGGGGTGAGGCAGTCAGGCAGCAGACTGGCCCAGACTGTTCCCAGCTGTCGAACGCCCTTTCCTCTGCTATGTTTGAATGTTGTTAGACAGATACACTCCTCTTGGGCCCAGGGTTAAAATGAAAATTGGCTTAAGCGCAGTTCTAGAAAAATATGTTTCCACAATGGATCCATTACTGGATTTGTATCAAATGGTGAACAGATTTGATTTATTGAAACCAAAGCTGTCTGTACCTGGAATGTTCATCTGCAGAGGCCTGACGAGGTCCGGGTGCCTCAGTGGGTTCCCAGAGTACACAAACCACTCCTTGACAGTGGGGCAGGTGCTGGCGCCATCTGAGTAGAGACAGCCGGATCAATAGATACGCATGAGTACCGACACTCGTCACCAGGCTAACAGTGAGACAGACCCAGCTCCCCCGGGGACCAATTTCAAGCTGGTGAGTACAGGGAGTCCTTACATCCAAGGTCACTGAGAGGGACCTCAGGCATCCAACAATTAGTTCCGTACCCTCCGATCCCATTTCAACAAGAACAAGAACCTCTGGGGTGGGAGAGCCGGCAGGATAACTTGGGTAAGTAAGCAATGATGGAGGGCAGAGGTAACCACCTAGATGGTTCCTATAATGTCCTTCCTTTTGGGCCCTCACACTGCTCCACGTAGCATTTAGTGAAAACTGGGAGGACAGTCCTTTCTGGTCTTCAATCTACTATTTAATGCAACTATCAAGACTACTATGACATTAGACAATTCAAAAAGCTGGTAGGAATAATATAGAATGAAGGCATTTCTGGGACGCCTGGGTGGCTCAGTTGGTTTAGAATTCGACTCTTGATTTCGGCTCAGGTCACGATCCCAGGGTCATGGGATCCAGACCCCTGTGGGGCTCTGCGCCGACAGTGGAGCCTGCTTAAGATTCTCTCTCTCTCTCCCCCCTCCCCTGTTCATGCGTGTGCTCGCTTGCTCACTCTCTCTCTCTCAATAAATAAATAAAGTAAAAAATAAAACAGGCATTTCTGTATGCTGGATCATTAACTGCTATTAAAAATTCAGTTTATGGGGCACGTGGGGGGCTCAGTCAGTTAAGCGTCCGATTTTGGCTCAGGTCATGATCTCGACCTTCGCAAGTTCGAACCACACTCAGACTCTGTGCTGACAGCTCGGAGCCTGGAGCCTGCTTCAGATTCTGTGTCTCCCTCTCTCTCTGCCCCTTCCCCTGCTCACATCTACCTCTCTCAAAAATAAATAAACGTTTGAAAAAGAAATTAGAAAAAAATTCAGTTTGTCTTCTGTTCTACCTTACTCCGTAAGCAAAGGTGGAAGGTGGCTCTCCTACTGCACACACTCGCCTAGCTTGGGGTCTCCGGGCTGCTGTCTCTTCAGCACCCAAACCTCCTGCCTCCATGCCTGCCTCCCCTTCCCCAGGGCCCTCTTGACCACCCCCTGACCCTTTGAGGTCTGGTTTCCTTCCCCACACGGCCCGGCCCTGCTTAGACTGTCTTCAGACTCACCCCACCCAAGCCATTGTCCATGTAAATGCAGGCTTTTTGGTTTTTGCTTTTTTACAATGAAAGTTAGACCAGGCTGACACGCTAAATGGAAATCGCACAATAAAGCCCAAGGTGCCAGCATAAGAGTGTAGACCTGGGAGCACGTAGAGCCCCGCAGCCCCCGCCCCACCGCACGCCGTGTGCCCTGGCGTCCTCACCTAGATCTGCACACGGCGGGCCTGCAGCACCCCTAGGTCTCTGGCTCACCAGTGCCTGGGGTTGTGTGCTGCTCGGCTGGGCCCCCGAGGACCCCAGCTCTGGCTCACATCCTGCTCCCCGGCTAGAGCACCTCCCATCCTCCACCCCACCATGCCCTTTCTCATCTCCACATGTGGATGTGGTCCACACCCCTCCCCTCTCCCCTTCCTCCACTCAAGACCTGTGTGCTTCCCCACCACGGTTCTCTGGCCGACACTGCACGTGCCTGCTTACTCCCCTCATCACTGCCCACCGGACCGAGCTCCTGGGACCAGGAGAGAGTCGTCGTCATGGTCCCAGGGCAGATGCTTACTAACTTTAATGAACACATTCAACTTAGCCTAAATCCCACACATACAAAAAGAAAAAGAAAAAAAGAAAATCTGAATAGTATTCTTACGGCTGCTAAAAAAACAAACAAAAACACCCAACCCACTTTCTACGTAATTCTCTTGGCCAAGGTGTTCACCACCCTAAAAAATAGTCAGCTGAGCGAATGGTGTTCTAAGCCACTATTTCCAAAAGGAGAGCATTCTCTCACACCCAAGACAAACGTCACCGGCTTTCGGCGTCTCGCTGGATGAGGACACTCAACCACCGTCACGCGCCTAGTCTGCCGACTGTCTCCTTAGCAAGACTGAAACATTTACAAAACCACATTTTATGTCATCTTTCATCTACAACTGCTCCAAATCTCTAAATATAAGGGTTTGGGGTTGACTTCTCAGAGTTTCAATTCCAAATAACATGAGAAGAAAGCAGTTTCATGATAGGCACTGGTATCCTTTATTAAACAACACCAGGTACATTGTCTTTTATTTCCTCCCCTGTTAAGACCTAGAGAAGTCAGTTTTTGGACACATATTCCAAGAGAAATGCCACACAGCAGTCACTTACTCGGCTACCATCCAGGAAGAGCTGCCCAGCCCAGTGAGACCAGCTCAATAGGATCCATACACCCTGCTGCTGTGCAAGGCACGCACTGGGCCGAAGACCAGCAGAGACCCCGGCTTCCCCCTCTTCTCCAGAATTCTCATCAGCACAGACAGCAAATTCCTTCTTTTCTCCACGATTTAGGCCAGTAGGGTTAAGTCCACATTAACCCTTAACAAAGTTTCTCTTAATTAACAAAAGAACAAAAGCTTTTGCTTTTAAGGTGACTGACTTAAACCCAATGAGTTTCATTGACCACACAATACAGTCACGGAACAAGAGTGAACCACGCTGCTGAAAACGCAGTACCTGTCAGCTACTGACCACACAGAGGCTTGAATATGAAAACCCGCAATTTCTATCACATAACAAATTAGCTAGCCAGAGGATTAAAGTTAAAGCCGCCCTGCTGATCTGAACTTTCACTCCCTAAATGAACTTTTATCTGAAGCTGTGGGCCAGGATACAGGAAGTGACAGAGATATTAATACATGAGTATTTTTCTGAGGTGCAGGGCAAGTAAAGGAGCATTAAATCACTTTGTGGGTTCTGTCCCTCCCCGTGTGAGCTGCTGGGCAACAGGGACACCCAAGGTGCGTCCTCACTTCCTTCCTCTATCATGAGAGGCCACAAGGGCAGTGCACGGTAGCTAGAAAATGTCAACATTTACAAGAATTAAGTTTTATAGTCTGGTTAATGACTTTTCCAAACCTAAATATTCAGATGGCAGCATTTTCACTTTTATTCAAATTATCCCTCTCACAGACGCGGTTAAACTCCGCAATCCTTCCAAAACCCAGAGCTAGATGTAAAGTGTTACCTGAGATCCTCTTAAAAGAAACAGATACTGCTGAAAAATCCTAGAGTTTAGCCTGTTATCTGGGGTGCCACATAATTTCAGAGATTTTTCTATAAAACTCCTTAAAGAAAACAGAGGCAATAAACTCTTGGACATTGGTGCGAGCGATACTTTTTTGGATCTGTCTCTTGAGGCAAGGGCAACAAAGGCAAAAATAAACTATTGGGACTTCATCAAATTAAAAAAACTTCTGCACAGTGAAGGAAACCATCAACAAAACCAAAAGGCAACCTACTGAATGGAAGAAGATATTTACGAACAACATATCCAATATGGGGTTAGTATACAGAATATATAAAGAACTCCTACAACTCAACACTAAAGAATCAAACAATCTGATTAAGAAATGGGAGAGAGGGGCGCCTGGGTGGCGCAGTCGGTTAAGCGTCCGACTTCAGCCAGGTCACGATCTCGCGGTCCGTGAGTTCGAGCCCCGCGTCAGGCTCTGGGCTGATGGCTCGGAGCCTGGAGCCTGTTTCCAATTCTGTGTCTCCCTCTCTCTCTGCCCCTCCCCCATTCATGCTCTGTCTCTCTCTGTCCCAAAAATAAATAAAAAACGTTGAAAGAAAAAATTAAAAAAAAAAAAAAAAGAAATGGGAGAGAGGTCCAGAACAGACATTTTCCAAAGACATCCAACAGACATCTTTCCAAAGATGGCCAACAGACACACGAAAAGATGCTCAGTGTCACTCATCATCAGGGAAACACAAATCAAGACCACAATGAGATGCCACCTCACACTTGTCAGAATGGCTAGAATCAAAAAGACAAAAACAACGAGTATGGGGGAGGACGTGGAGAAAAGGGAACCCTTATCCACTGTTGGTGGAAGTGGAAACTGCTGCCACCGCTACGGAAAACAGTATGGAGGCTCGTCACAAACCTAAAAATAGAAATACCACGTGATACAGTAATTTCATTTCTGGGTATTTACCCTGATAAAATGAAAACACTAATTTGAAAAGATATGTGCAACTCTATGTTTGTGGCAGCGTTATTTACAATAGCCAAGATATGGAAGCAGCCCAAGCTGTCCACCGATAGACGAATGGATAAAGGTACACACACAAACACAGAGGAATTATCAGCCAGCCATAAAAAGGAATGAAATGCTGCAACAACAAAGATGGATGTGGAGGGTCTTATGCTAAGTGAAACAAGCCAGATGGAGAAAGACAAGTACCATATAATTTCCACTGGTACGTGGAATCTAAAAAAAACCAAAACAGATGTACAAACAGAAAGAGACTCATAAATACCGAGAAAGCGGAGGTTGCCAGAGACGAGGTGGGGGGTGGGAAGGGTGGATGAAATAGCGGAAGGGATTAAGGAGACGACTTCCAGTTACAAGATAAATAAGGCACGAAGACGAAAGTAGAGAGTAGGTAATGCAGTCAATAATTTGGGAATAAGCTTGTATGGTGACAGATGGTAACCATACTTACCATGCTGAGCGTTTTTTAATTTATATAAATGTCGAATCACTGTGTTGTACACCTAAAATGAATATCGTATGTCAACTACACTTCAATTAAAAATGTTAAAAATTAAAAAAATAAAACTCTGTTTAACAGGAAAAACAAAATTTCAGAGGTTTTAATCTGGCATGCACTTTGAAACTACAGCAGAAACATGGGCAACAATTCGGTGTGTCTGAATTGAAATGAAATAATCTTCTTAAATGCCTAAAAATCAAGAAAAAGAGAAGAGGAAATTAAGTTTGGTAATTCCTAAAAGAAAAGGCTGATTTCTCAGACTTTCGACTTGCCAGGCTGCGCGTGCAAAGGAGTGAAGAACTTGAGAAAAGTTCTCTGCTAGTTTACCTCCCTTCAAGCTGTAACATTTTATACGGAAAAAGGAAAAAAAGACATAATCAAACTTGGTCTTCTGCTACTCCCAAAGGACGGACACACGGCTCCACTGCGTACGATCTTCTGTATGTAACGAAGACACCTCTTCTCGGAGCAAAGTTGTGGAAGTGTCCACACTGGCAGTCCCTCCCCAGGAAAACTCTGCCTCGCTTATGCCCACCGCTCCTCCCCAGGCGTGTGCTGGGGCAGCGGCGGGCAAGGGGCGAGACAGTGAGGAGAAGCAATGTTGATCACAACCTCTCAATTACTGGGACTTCCAAGTTTGATAACATCCCTCAGGCTTTTAAAGAAAGAGATCTGTCCTTAGGGTTCTGTGATATTTTTATACTCCTAGTTTAATCTATGCTTATATGTGGCCTTAGTCCTGAAAAAGTTAAAAAAGTTCCCCAAACATACTCTCTTGTGTACACGTATCTAGGATTTTAATGAGCCAGTGGCCTGGACAGTGACCATTTACCCACGGGGCTGGCCGCCCCATCAGGAGAGCACCAGCCTCCTCCAGCTGTGTGGGGGTCCCTAGAAGGGCGCTGGGGGAGAAGGAGGGCAGAATGGCAAGGGAAGAGTGTGACGACCCCTCCCCCCCCCCAACCGCAGACGGCTGCCTGCGTGCACGGCTCTGGCCGGCCTCTCCGTCGGCAGAGCGGTAAAGGAGGACACACTTTGCCTTTGCTTCGGCACCTTCCTGAGTTTTTTCCATTTCCTAAAATGTATAAGGCTTCACAGTGATGTAAGCTAAGCTTTTCATTAGGAGACAGTCAGAACCTGAAGTAAAGTGAGAACGGGCATGAAGGCAGGATGGGAGGAGGCAGGAATGACGGCAGCCGGTCTGGGGCCATGACACCACCTGGCCGTCTAAACAGCACACAGTTGGCCAGACAGAATACACGGAGGAGAGCTGCCAGCCAAGCACCTCAATATAATCAGAGGAGGTGGAGTACCCAACAGACCAGCCATCCGAGCTATACCCAAAACTGGGGACTCTGAAGCGCCTGCCTGTCAATCCAGTGCCCGTGCTTTTTGGCTCAGGCCTCCGGTGTCGGCGGCTGCGCGAGTTTAAGACTCAGGGTCTACACCTGTGGGGTGAGAGGCGCCTTTGGTTCTAAATCTCACTTTAGTCAAGTGGCTCCCACCTGCCGGTCAGACTGGGCTCAGAGAAGGCTGCTCGCCTGTGGGACTTGAAAGCCCATCACTCTTTCTCCTGTGTCTGAAATTCCACCGTTACAGTCCTCTTCTAAGGAAAGCTTTGCTAAGTGGAAATACTCCTGAAATGGTCATATTTTAAACATATACTCAAAAATCAGATCGCGAATCACCTAATTTATACCAAGAATCTGCAGGGCACAGTAAAATGCCACCTGAACAGTCTCTGCTAGCTCAGCTGACAGCAAACGGGGACAAGAGACATCAGACAAACAAGCCCATAAACAAACTGTGAGGAGATCAGAACAAACATACACGGTCCTTTTTTGATAAAGGAGTAAGGGAGGAATTTGGGGGAGGTAGTTTTTAAGGGCATAAGGAACAAACAGAATTGATCAGAATGGCCTGAGCTAGAAAAAAGTAAAAGTTGTATCTGTCAACATGGATATAGTTTCTAGAGCATTGCAAGTAGATGGGACCACTTGGGTGTAAAGGGGTCAAATGCAGTGTGAGGACCTCCCACATGTGGGGGTCGGCAGAGAGCAGGGGCTGGGGGAGGAAGGCCGGGAGGGACGTGGGCCATCGACGTGGGGTCCCAAGCAGAAAGCTGACCGCCAGGGAGGAGCTGGCGGACAGACAGTGTCTGCAGAGAGCAGACAGGTGGAGGACTCACTGGGGCACCAGGCCTTGATGGAGAAAGGAAGTAGAGATGGAAACTTTTCCATATGTTGACAATGAAGTGGTGAAATGTTCCCACAGTGTAGGAAAAACAAACCAGGAATTAGAAGATTAAGAAACACAGAATATCATCCTAGGAAGTAAAACATCCATTTCTTAGCAGTTCTAATAACAGAAACAGAGATAACAGAGAGGAGAAAAATTTGTAAACATAAAGGGTAAAGAAGCTATCATTAAAACTTTGCAGAGAAAAGAGAGGCACCAAAAAAGGAACTAGAATCACACTGGCATCACACTGGCGCTGACTTCATCAGCACCCCTGATACTGGAGCAGGGTGGGAGGTGGCCAAGGTGGGGGCAGAGCTGCTTGGCCAGTGTTCCCACCGACACCTCTATATCTGGACAAATTTCTTTTTTTTTTAGTTTATTTATTTATTTTGAGAGAGAAAAATATTCATTTATTTTGTGTGCTCACAAAAGCAGGGGAGGGGCAGAGAGAAGGGGAGAGAGAGTCCCAAGTAGGCTCCGCACCATCAGAGTACAGCCCCATGTGGGGCTCGAACCCACAAACTGCGAGATCATGACCTGAGCCGAAATCAAGAGTCGGACGCTTAACTGACCGCACCACCCAGGCGCCCCTGGACAAATTTCTGAAGCCACTGCATTCTCGAGTTGGACAGAGGCCTGTGCAGACTGCGGCCTCGGGAGGGAGAGCCCGAGCAGAGCAAGAAAGTCTCTGAGATGAGGAGACAGAGCCTGTAGATCAAGACTGCTAGGACAGCTGGGAATGCCACACAGAACAGCAAAGACTTGGCCCTATGCAGAAAGGGGCTCCCAAACTCTGCACGGAGGTCCTCGTTGAGAACTGAGCTCTGTGTTTAGAGCAAAACTCAGGGAGGCTGGACAAGACAACTACTGACCAGCCCCACTGAGCAACCACCAGAGCCCGCACAGAGCTCCGTGACATCAGAGTCCTACCAGCCAATGTGCAGAGACTTACTTCATCAGGCACCTAGCACTCAGGTGACAGCCCAGGAAGGCCAACAGTCAGGAGCCGGGCCACTCCAGCTCTAGAGTGAAGTTCCCACAGACCCATCCTAATAAAGCGTAAAATTTAAAGGATCAGGTAAATTAACTGCCTGACGGACCACAAGACAATACCCTTCAGTGATCCAAAATCTTCTAGCTTACAATCTAAATACAATGGACATGAGAAAAGCAGAAATACATGAGAATAAGCAGAACCCTGTGGCCCTCTTATAAGGAGGAAACTCAGTAAACAGACCCAGGCCCAGAAATGATGGGGCTGATGGGAGTTAGTGGACAAGGACTTGGAAACAGCTCCTATGAATAAATTTAAGGTTTTAAAGGCAAACGTGAAGACAGGGGAAAAAAAAAAAGAAATGGAAGATTTTTTAACAGCAGCTGAAAAACACAATATCTGAAACAAAGATTTCACTGGATGGGTTACAGCAGATTAGATGTTGCAGAAGAAAGGCTCACAGAACTTGAAAACCAAGCCAACAGGAGATACCCAAATCAAAGCAGAGATAAGAGGCTTAAAAAGCAAGTGCTCCTTGGTATGCAAGGAGCACATGCGCCATAAATCACGCACGTAAGCTGGAGGCCCAGTGTGAGAGATGAAAGCAACGGAGACAGAGAACAATGTTGATGTAATGCTCATTTTGTTTCAAATTTGATAGGAAATATAAACTCACTGATCCAAGAAGCGTGAGAACCCCAAGCAGAATAAACACTGAGGGTACCACTCCAAAGCTCAGTTAAACAAACTGCTGAAACCAGTGCTCAAGAGAAAATCTTACAAACAGCCAGAGAGAAAAACACTCATTACAGATGGGGAACCACAGTAAGAAGGGCCACTGTCACCACATGACAGCCAACACAAGCCAGAGACAACATAACGTCTTTACAGTGCTGAACAACAAAAATACCTAAAATTCTATGTACAGCAAAATTACACTCCTGAAATATAGATATTTTCAGGGAAAAAAACCAGGAAATTGAAATGAGCATGATAAGAAATGTAAAAGCCAAGTTCTCTAAAGGAAGAAAGATGACACTAAAGGAAATTTGGATCTACACCAGAAATGGCAGACAGAAGACTTCTCATTTGAAAACTCCTCTCAAAAGCAACTTACTATTGAAGATAATGGTTGGAAAGTTACAGCTGATGGGCCAAATCTGGCTTGCTTGTTTTTATACAGTTTGAAAGCTTGAAATCTTTTCGCATTACTTCAAATGACCAGAAAATTATCAAAATATATTCTGTGGCACAGGAAGATAATATAAAATTCAAATTCTGTGGCATGAGACAAGGAGATTAAACGTTATTGAAACACAGCTAACTCTCGGAGCTCCACCCTGTCACGTGTGCGTGACAGCAGCAGGGCTGTGTTACAGAGACTACAAGGGCCCTCAAAGCCCAAAGTATTTACCGTCATCAGGCCCTTCGCAAAAAAACTTTGCCAACCCCTGGTTTAAAGTAAGAATAAGAATCACATATTATGAGATTTAAAACCTATGCATAACCTCAAAAGATTATACATTATAGGTAATATTCTTGACATGACCAACCATTTCTGTGACACGCTCAAAAAAACCAAAATGCAGAGATGGAGGACAGACAAGCGGCCAACAGGGGACAGAGCCAGAGGGCAGGGTACAAAGTGATGGCATCAGAGAGTTCCTCTGTGGTGATGGACCAATTCTGTATCTTGACAGAACAGAACTGCATAAAACTATACACACATACAAACAAATGAGTGAATGTAAAAAAATGGTAAAAGTGATAAAAATTGTATTAATGTGGGGCACCCGGGTGGCTCAGTTGGTTGAGCGTCCAACTCTTGGTTTCAGCTCAGGTCATGATGCCAGGGTCATGGGATTGAGCCCTGCGGCAGGCTCTGTGCTGAGTGTGGAGTTTGCTTTAGACCCTCTCTCGCTCGCTCTCGCGCTCGCTCTCGCTCTCTCCCCGCCTCTGCCCCTCCTCTACTCATGCTCTCTAAAAAAAAAAAAAAAAAAAAAAAAAAAAAACATACTAATGAATTAACATATACTTTACTACAGTCATCTTTGCAGGGGGAACTGGGGCAAGGGTACATGAAAGTCTATGCACTATAAAAAGTTTAAAAATGTACAGAAGACATAAAATAATAACAGCAAAAATGACGGGGAAAATTAAAGTTCACTGCTATGAGGTTTCCACATCACACACAATGCAGTATCGTACTATCTGAAGGCAAACTGTGGTAACTTAAAGGTGTATACAGCAGTATCAGGCAAAGCCAACTTTAAGACAAGGAGTATTACCAGATTTTTTTTTAAGGGAAATCCCATAATGTTAAAAGGGTCAATTCACCACTAAACATAACAATCCTCGACATATACGCACCTAACAATAGAAGTTCAAAAATATCTGGAGCAGGGGCGCCTGGGTGGCCCAGTTGGTCAAACACCTGCCTCTTGATTTTGGCTCAGGTCATGATCTCACAGCCATGAGACAGAGCCCCGGGTTGGGCTCCACACTGACAGCACAGAGCCTGCTTGGGATTCTCTCTCTCTCTCTCTCTCTCTCTCTCTCTCTCTCTCTTTCTGCCCCCACCGTGCCCCGCTCGTGTGCACACGTGCACTCTCTCCCTCAAATAGTAAATAAAAAATAAAACTTTTAAAAAGTTAAAAAAGATATCTGAAGCAAAAACTAACAGAACTGAGGGAATAAATAAAAACATCCACAGTAACATCTGCAGATTCCCACACTCTTCTCTCAAGAACTAAGCACAAGTCAAAAGAAAACTGGGAGAACAGCCCTGTTAACACCACTGATACTCTTGGAGCAGCACTGCAGAACATACGTGGTTTCCAACACACGTGGGATAACAGCTAAGCAAACGACACAGAACACGCTCCATTCTCATCACCGGAAGTAAACTGGCGGTAGCAACACTGTATGTTCACGTCCTAATAGTCTTTTTTTTAGTAATTTATTTATTTTAAAAATTTACATCCAGGTTAGTTCGCATATGGTGCAACAATGATTCCAGGAGTAGATTCCTTAAACCCTTACCCATTTAGGCCATCCCCCCCACCACCCGTCCAGCAACCCTCAGTTTGTTCTCCATATTTAACAGTCTCTTCTGTTTTGTCCCCTCCCTGTTTCTATATTATTTTTGCTTCCCTTCCCTTGTGTTCATCTGTTCTGTGTCTTAAAGTCCTCATATGAGTGAAGTCACAGGATATATGTCTTTCTCTAATTTCGCTTAGCATAATACCCTCTTAGTTCCATCCACATAACGTCCTAATGATCTTAACTTCATGTAGAAAGCCACAAAGTTGAAAAGGAAAAAAGTAAAGATCAATTGTGAGGACGAGTTCCTGTCTTCACAGAAATTTTTCCTGTTATTCTGGTTATGTAATAAAGTCATCAATATGGCTGCAAATAAATCACACTAACAAAGTCTGAAATTTTAGTAAACTTTATATACTGGAACTGAAATGTTCTGTAATGTAAAAATTCTTTCATGGTTAAGATTTTTTTTTTATCATGGGAATCAATGTGAAATCACTCATGTGAAGAGCGAATATGGAGAGAGAATCACATAAGAAAAGAAGTAGAAAAAATTACTTAAACAATACCTGGTCCCTAAGTTTATCCCGTAGGTTCTTTTGTTTCTGTTTTTAAATTAGCATAAGCATCTTTCTTGTGTCTTTCTCAGGACCCATAAGCCTCTGAAGCCTGACAGCACACATGGGAAAAGGCAGTATGTCCTGGGCAGTGCCGGGAATCTAATAAAACTGGATTCAAAGAACTCTGCCACTCCATCTCCCACCAGAGAAAAGAATGATTACAGCATTTTAATCTGACAATTCTGTCACCACCTTTAGGTCAGGTAAATGTTTACTTTCCGGAATAACAGAATAATACTAACACCAATACTGTATTGGTATGTTTGGAAATAATGGAGTTTAGGCAGAAGGACCAAAGACATGTTTTTATTGGGACCCCGCTGCTTCTATCTCCAGTCCTGGTCACAGTGTGAGAGGCCCCGTTTCTCATCAAAGCACTCTCGAGTCAGACAGCAGTGTCCCAGGAGGCCCGTCTCGGGGGAGCAGGACCTTACGCAGGAGGTAACCCATATGTCAAGTGTCCCTAGTCTCTACTATGAAGTGCTCTTCTCCACTCATGATGCCCCCCAAACTGCTCCGAAAAGACAGCGATAGGGTCTAATAATTTTATACCTGGCGTTGAAGGCCCCCAGATTTTCTGTTCTGGTCACTGACAGTCCTCCCCCTACACAACTGTTGCCACTGCACGATGAAAATATTGACAGGAAACAACAACTACTCTAAAGGGAAATTTTGTTTATACTTTAAAATATGATGTACTAGATTTTATGAAATTATTTTATGAAAATCACATTTTGAGGGGGGAGTAAGTAGGCACTGTCTTCTAATAATAAACATACCCCACACTCCTGCAGGAGAAAAGGGTTTTCACATTTTTAAAAACCACCAAACCTTCTAAGGAAGAAAAATAGAAAACTAAATATAAATTATTATTATATGAATTATTATTATAAATTACGAATTTATAATAAATTAAATATAACTGGATAAAACATAAGATTTTATAACAACAATGCACTCTTCTTTTAATGAGTACTGATCAACCGCTTACTAATTAGAGAGAGATGCCCCCTGGCGTTTTCCCTTAATGCCGTACAGATGTGACTGGGATTCTCAATGACAGATTTTAAAGACAGACAAACCCCTTTCCAATCGTGTCCGCGTCCCGAAAGAATGCATTCCACCTCATTTGGCCCGTTTCTCAGACTCCAACTCCAGAGAGCACCGCTGCTAAGCGGCCCGCCCCACTCACCTTCGCCGCCCCCCAGCAGGAGGGAGTAAACGCGCTGGCGCACCGGGCGGTAGACGAAAGCCTGGCTGGGCAGAGCCTGGTCCAGCGCGTCCTCCAAGGTGTTGCTGCATTCGATCTCCCCGCTGCTCATGATGTTGTACACCAGGTAGCTCTCTGCCTGGACGTGATGTGCTCTAGCAATCTGTTCAAAATTCAGATATGACTGGTTTCTCCTTGAAAACGAAACAGTAACCTCTAAAGAGAAAAAATCAACACCCCTGTGTCACATGCCAGTGTTTTTAGGCTCTCGGAAATGGAGCAACTGTCCCTCAAGCTCATGACATCAAGCTGGCGTCTCTGTTTTCCTGCCTCGGGGCATCTGGGCTCGAAATCGTCTTATTCCTCCTCCACCTCCAGCCTCCCAATCACCAGCAGACTTAGCGCACAGCGTGTTGTCTGCCCGCTGACAGGCATTACTATGAAAACGTCCGGCTGACTTCGGCCCATTCCTCCCCTCTCCAGTCCACCCTCCACAGCACCCACAGCCTGTGTTCTTAGAAGAAGGTCCAGCCACTGCCCTCCCCAGAGTGTCTGAATGGCTACCACAAACCTTCACCCTAACATTCAAGGCCCCGGCGTCCTCTTTCCAGTCCACCAACACACCCGCTAGAGACCACTGCCATGCGGTCACAGTGGAACAGCTCCATTGTTCCTCAGGCACAGTCAAGCCTTCCACAGCCTCACTTGGGCTCCCGGAAATGCGCCCCTTCTGGGCCTCCCCACCCCCCACCTCACAAGCCCCTCTCCCGTGACGGTTCACCTCAAGTGGCACCCTGTCTTCTGCTCCCAACTAGAACCCACCTTCCCTTGCCTCATGGTGCTTCAGGCCACACACAGCTGGGAAAGGAGCGTGGGTCGGGAACCAGCAGGGGCCGGGTCAAGACGGGAAAGGCAGAGAGCCCAGGGTGATGCCGCCTCGTACTTGACACGAGTCCTGGGCTGGCTGAAAGGCAGACCTTGCCCTCCTCTAGGCACTGAGGTACCCTGCAGGCTCCACTTCTGCACTGCCGTCCTTTGCCCGCGTGCCTTTCCCTGTCCTGTCCTTCAGGCAAACTGTTCCGGTGGCTCCAAGTTCTCTCTCTGAAGCCAGGCCCGAGCAGGAGCTGACCAATTCTTCTGAGCTCGCACTTCTAGGCTACTGACCACGACCAACCCGCCTCTCCCCACGCGAGAGGGAGCACAGATGTGATCTTGTAAAGGGTCAAACTTGCAGTTAGAGGCTTGAGTTCAAAGCTAGGGTCTGCCAAGTACTGGCTGTGTGACTGCAGGCAATGTCATTTAGCCCTTTCACAACACGTTCTCATGTGAGGAGGGAGGCAAGCGTGTCTACCGAGAGCTGCGTGACAAGTAAGGCCAGCGATGTGAGGAACAGCCTCCAGTAACTACAAACAGCCGTACAAAGATACATCAGTGGAGAATCATCTCTGCATGGTCTGTATTAAACTAGCATTCTCACATCCAGCCTCATGATAAAACCAAACCAAATAAACGAGCAGAATTAGATTTAGGTCTTCTCTGTCCATTTCCCTCACTTCGAGTGGAGTCTGCTCGGATGGTGTCCAAGTCTGTGTTGAGAGCAGGCCTTTCCCCATGCGTACCTCTCCTTCTCTACTGTCCAAGCACGCTTCCACCTGGGGTTCAGATTCTGCCCTCCCTCCAATTTCTAACCCACATTCTTTTCCTTCCACGAAGCCCACCTTTTAAGGATGCTTCCAGGTAGGATAATTTTAACTCCTTAATACTTTTTCACCTGTAATTCTCTTAAAGTACATATTGCATTCTACTTTGTACCGTAATTTTTTATGTTACTAAAGGAACTTATCTGCTACAATGTATGTAATGGAGGAAGAGGTGAAGGACTTCTCAAGACAGGAGAACCCATGTAGTTGTACAGGACGGAGGGAAGGAGCCACCAAGGGAAAGGCCCTAAAGGTACGAGAGAAAAGGAATACTGCCTTCAACGTTCAGTGAGACACAGTGTGACGGGCACAAGGGGCTCAGCAGTGGGAGAAACAAACGAGACCCTGCCCTCACGGCACCGTCCCGAGCATGACATTCCAGTGAGGCATGCGCTACACAGGTGGGTGGCTGGTCGGGGCTTCTCTGAGTAAGTGACCGCCCAGATGGGACAGAAGACTAGTAGCCATGAAGCAGCAAAGGGGCGGGGGAGGTTCCCAAGAGGCAGAGGAGCACGTGCCGGGCCATGACAGACAAGGGACTGACCAGGCTAGAGAAGTGGCCGTGGTGAGGTGATGGCAGGCCGTGGCCTGCTTAAGGCTACTGTTTCTACCCTAAGAGTTACAGAATAAGGCTTCATTTCTGCATGCAGCATGGCCAGTGGACTAGAAGGGGCAAAAGTCTACACGGAAGAGTTGTCAGCCATTCCTGAGTAATTCAGACCAGAGACCACATATGCTAGGGTGGTGAGACTAACTGACTAGGTACAAGTAACAAGACAGGGAGAGAACAGTTACCAGGAGTGGTAATTGCTAGGTTTGTAACTTGTGCACCGGGAATGGAAGATGGTGACACTTTGTTAGGAACAACGGATGGTTTGTGGGTAAGAGACAACACGTGTAACCCCCCAGCCTCACACGTAACACGTGGTTCATCAATAGCAGTCCTCCGTAAAACCTCCCAAGGGCTCTGTCACTTTCAGGATTAAGTCCAAACTCCTAGTGGGGCAGGTAACAGTCTTCCCAATCTGGTTACATTCTACCCTTTCCAACCTCTCTCCCCATGGCTCCCCTCAGACCCTGTCCTCCAGCCTACTGTTCTACCACGTGCCCCAAAGCAACAAAGATCTGCTTATTCAGAACAAATATCGGCTCTCATGAAGGTCTGGTTCCACTCTACCTCTTCAGTAACTTCTCTCTGTACTTAACCCACAGTGACCTCTCCTTCAAATTTCTAGAGCTCTCTTCTAGAACAGGCATGTAACAACATCCAGCATACTTTATAATGTGAGTTTCCATATGCATTATGTCATACTTCCTAACTACATTGCCCTGTTCTGTGTCCCCCACAGTGCCCTAACCGCTGCAAGTAGTCAATAAAGATCCATGACAAATCCATTAATGGATATACTTTCAATCATGACATGTCAGATTTGGGTGGGCACATCTACATACCTTTAAGATTTCAGGGTCTGAAACCATGGTTACTTGTTGTTTGATTTCAGGCTCCATATTCACAAGGTCTTCTTGTTTAATTCCAGGGTTTGTACATATAGGTGTTTCTAGCTTAAATTCAGAGTCTGCACCCAGAGGTGATTTTTGCTTGAATTCAGTGTGTGTACACATGGGAACTCCTTGCTTGGATTCAGAGTACGTACGCATGGGAACTCCTTGCCTGTATTCAGAGTATGCATACATGGGAACTCCTTGCTTGGATTCAGGGTGTGTACACACAGGATCTCCTTGCATGGATTCAGGGTGTGTACACACAGGATCTCCTTGCTTGAATTCAGGATGTGTACACATAGGAACTCCTTGCTTGGATTCAGGATGTGTACACAGGAGGAATCCTTCCTTGGAGCCAGGATCTATACACATGGGAACAGCTTGCTTGGAATCAGGGTCTGTAGACACAGGAACTCCTTGTTTGGACTCAGGATCTGTACACACAGGAACTCCTTGCTTGGATTCAGGATCTGTCCACACGGGAACTCCTTGCTTGGATTCAGGATTTGTCCACATGGGAACTCCTTGCTTGGATTCAGGATCTGTACACATGGGAACTCCTTGTTTGGATTCAGGGTCGGTACACATGGGAATTCCTTGCTTGGAATCAGGGTCTGTACACAGGGGAACTCCTTGCTTGGATTCGGGGTCGGTACACATGGGAACTCCTTGCTTGGATTCGGGGTCTGTACACATGGGAACTTCTTGCTTGGATTCAGGGTCTGAACTCATGGATACCACCTCCTTGTCCAAAGTTATTAAACCCTTAGGTTTTTGGAAAAACCATGGAGATTTCTGTCCTGGCAAAAGATATGATGCCACACCCTTATAAAAAAGAGCTTTGTTTGGTCCCAAAGGTAACATCTCTTCTAGCTTTTTTTCACCTTGATGCAAGCGAAGAACTTTAGATATATGGTCTGCTACAGCTAAGATGATGTTCCCTTTTTTGTCAAAGTTCTCCTTTACAGAGGTATAGGAAGACAAGCACTTGTACCGAAAGCTTTCAAACATGCCTTCTGGAATAATATCGTTGCCAAGCAGGCAGGCCAGAAGAGGAAGGTCTGCCAGGCTGATATCTAGACTCTCACAGAGCTTCTCTCTACAGAGCATGACAGTATCGAGACTGTCCAGACAGAGCTCACTAATTGAAAAGTAGGGACAGGTATCATAGATTAAGTAGTCGGTGTCTTCTCCAAGAATACCAAGACAGTTATTCTGGAGGCCATAAGATGCCACCTCATAGTCGGCCTCTTGCAACGAACAAAGAGTTTCCTGACCCAGGCTCTTCAAAGCAAATCGTGTAAATATGGCCAGCCCTGAGGGAATGAAGAACATGTTTCTGCCAGGCTGCTCCTTATGTGACTTGATATAATGGAAAATCCTGGAGATCTCCCTGTTGTTCTTTAGTCTTCGTTTCACCCACTCATCTCTCTTATCCTGCTCCACCGTGCCATCAAAGAAGAATATCAACCTGATGCCAACAGCTGTAAAACTCTTAACAAAATCCCGCAAAGCAGAGAAGTATTCCCGCCACTGGCCACCGCAGATCCAAGATTCAGGAGTGTACCAGTATCTGAGACAACACATGGCATCAACCACAATGGTAGGAGTACATCCAGGATGCTTGCTTCGGTGGTGTTCTGCCAGTTCTTTGAAATTCACTACTGTACATATATGTGGGCAGGTACTGCCCACGAATCCCTGCAAACCTCTCACACCCATAACTGGCCTCCTGGAAAGGATCTGGAAAGGAAAATTAAATGAGTTGTTATGACATTATCACTAGACATAGGATACCTTTTAAAGTAAATAAACAGAAGACAATACTTCATATTCGCACTCTATTTTCAAAACACTCTAGGCACTAACAAGGTATGTAACATGGCATACCGGTTAGAAGCCTAACGAGTTTTCACTGAAGACAAAGAGGAACCTTAACCTAAGCATGAATCACCAGAGTTGGCCTTCGTAAGGACAACACAGCGCAGCAGTCCTCTAAGATTTGTATTGAAACTATTAATGAAGGGTAACGGTTCTCAAGAAGTCATTATTTCCCATCTAGGAACTCAAGCAGAAGTTAATTTTGAAAGCCCCAAACACAGACAGATGCACGTAACACGGATGCTTCTCAAAACCATCTTGCTGAGTGAAAGAACGTAGGCCAAACGGGAATACACTCCATGTGACCCATTTGTATGAAATTCTACTTCACCGAGAGTGGGGCTGATCTGTGGCACCAGAGAGCAGGCGGTGGTGGTCTGGGGTAGGGCAGGTGGGAGGGAGGGATTTACATAATGGAAACTCTTGGAGTGATGGATATGCTCACCACCTTAATTGTGGTGATAGTTTCACGGGTAAACACGGGCTAACCCTCGTCAAACTGTAAACTGTAAGTGGCTTACTATTTATCAAGTATACCTGAATAAAGGCATCAAAAAGAAAAACACATAAAACTTGACCCTGTCAAATGTAATATCTGAGTTGGTGACTGGCTTTCAGTGGAAAACTGCCTACTCTAAAATGCAAAAACAGGGGCACCTGGGTGCCTCAAGTCAGTTAAGCATGTGACTCTTGATTTTGGCTTAGGTCATGATCTCACAGTTTGTGGGATTGAGCCCCACATTGGGCACTGCACGGACAGCATGGAGCCTACTTGGGATTCACTCTTTCCCTCTCTCTCTGCCCCACCCCCACGGTCACTCACTCGCTCTCTCTCAAAATAAATATATAAACTTAAAAAAAAATGCAAACACTGACAAAGTAGTAAAAAGACTTCAAACTGAAAATCTGGCAAAATCCTAAGCAGAGTACTTTGTATAAAAAGTAAGGTGTCCTATGTATAATAAAGGATGTAACATATGACATTCTTTTTTTTTTTTTTTTAACTTTATTCATTCATGGAGACAGAGCGCAAGCAGGGGTGGGCCAGAAAGAGGGAGACACAGAATCCAAAGCCGGCTCCAGGCTCGGAGCTATCAGCGCAGAGTCTGACGTGGGGCTCGAACTCATGAACCGTGAGATCATGACCTGAGCTGAAGTCGGACGCTGAAGCCACCCAGGCGACCCATGACATTCTTCAAGTAGGTAATAACATCTGTCACTGGTCAGAAAAAATTCCATGATGACACCTTTGATCTTAACGGCGTATAATTTTCACTTTGGTTTTCTTTTAAGACTCATCATGGCTTCATGTCCACTGACAGAACAAACAAAAAGTCCTTATTACACAAATAGCTATGGGAGGACAAACAACGCCTCTCCAGGCTCGGGACCGAGGGCGGCAGCCATCAGCTGCCAATGAGCATCGGTGACGTCCAGCCTCGCGGCGCGCTCACCTCCTACCAGATGGCACTGGGCACTCAACACACAAAATCTCCAGTCTTTAGAACATCTCTGACAGGCAAAACACTATAAGCTCTACTTTACAAGTGAAGAAACTGCAAATAAACCACTATGTTGAGAAAAGGTACCCTCACACAGGACCCTCTTTTAAGAATTTATTGCCTGTTAATGGACACCGGCCCCTAGTAGAATCCGAAGTTGCGTATCTGTTTAATGGCCACGGATACTGAAAATATATAAACATGGAGAGGATATAGATCTCACACATTTATGTCGAAACTTAGAAAGTCTTGCCCATTAAGTTATTGAATATACCCCCCAATCCACTGCGGAAAGAACCCTCATAGCATTTACCTCGGGAACATGACCAAGGTACGAGTGTCTGAAGCCCAAGCTGGACTTCACGGTTATTTCAGCTACAAGGAAGTTCTACGGTTTGGGCCTCTGCGTGCGGACCCTCTGTCGACGAAGGTTCCGCTGTGTTTCTGAGGCCAGACGGTTTTTCTCCCGGTGTCCCAACACAGCAGTCTGGCCCAGGTTCGGAAAGAGAACCAAAGAACACACATAAGGGTGGTCAGGATGGATTAAAGAAACGATGCTTAGAGCGCATACACTGCGGGCCATTATTCGGTGCCCAGCTTTGCAAACAGCAGACTTGCGCGGTGTACCGAAGGCGGTCTTCCGGATTCCGACTCTGCCTGCACGATGACCTGAGACTCCCCCGCTTCCACCAGGTTCCCGGGGGGTGCCCAGCATCCGACAGAGCCCACCGCCGGCGCGGGAGGATCCCCCCCCATCCAGCCCACCGGCACCGGTGGGACCTCCCGGTCGGCCACTGGCTCGCGCGAGACGCACGTGGAGATCAAGCTGGAGCCAAAGAGATCAGCGCCCGCTCCCACACAGACGCGGGCTCCCGTTTGTGCGGCGGCTCCGCCACATTCGGGTTGGCTGCCTTCCCTCACCGAGAAAAAGGGATTTTTGTTTCAAGCATTTTTCTGCTAAAACCGCGAGTGACAACACTGAGCTGCTCCAAACACTCTCCTCTTTATTTTGGGAGAAGTCGGGCTCAGCCTCTGCTTTGATTTTATTCAAATGTTTGCGTCCTTTCCCACCCAGCAGTGAAAAGCTCACCATTGTAATTAAACATGTACGGGTTTTTCCTCTTTCGCACTGCCAATTTCTCACATTCTGAATCGCAAATTACCTCAGGAACGTTCCGCTACGACGTGCTCTTCTACAGTATTTACAAAGAAAACCCCGGGCAGGCGAAGACCTGGGACTGGTGACTCTGGACGACATCTTCCGGTCCTTCGGCTCTGAGGCTCACGCCACCCGCCCCTCAATGAGACGCCTAAGTTCACATGAAATGAAACGGCTAAGAAAATAAATTCTGTGGACACTACCGTTTTAAATAATTGTAGGTTTCCTTTTTTTGGTGAAGCCTTTTGCTGCTAAGAGCATGTACGGCTGACCCTTGAACACAAGTTTGAAGTGCATGGGTCCACTTGGACGTGGATTTTATATATACATACATACATATATATATATATAGTACAGTATGATTTTATATATACATACATACATATATATAGTACAGTATTATCTTTTCCTTAGGATTTTCTTAATAACGTTTTCTTTTCTCTAGCTTACTTTAAGAATACGGTAGACAATACCAATGGCACACAAACTGTATTAGTTGAGTGTTACCAGTACAGCTCCGTCAACACGCTATTAGGAGGTAAGTTCTTGGGTGGGGGTCAGAAGTTTATTTGCAGATTTTTGACTGTGCGAAGGGGCCAACTGTACTGAGGTTTTCATTCTTTAAAGGTGGTTTTAAAGGTGACTATAAATATACACGTACATATACCTACATATATACAATTTTCATTATCTAGATATTGTTCAGAAAGAAAACAGATGTCTCATTAGAGGAGTTTCTTGCCCAAAGTACAATCTGGGAATCACTTCCATTAATGCAGGCCTCCTCAGGGCAGATGATGTCACTGTGTCACATCCCCAACACCCAGCACTGTGTCCGACATGCCAGGGGCCCAGTAAGTACTTGCGAATAAATGAATGAAAAGAAGGCATTGAAGTTTATGGACTCCGTCTGCAGGCAAATAAAGAGTAGGAAGCAGAGACCCTGCCCTCAAGGAGCTGACACTGATTTGGGAAACAAAGCCTCAAGGCAGGAAGTTGATGAAGGAGAAGCAGGCACACAAGTACAGAGCGTGTTACACGGGAAGGGGCCTCCTCCTAGGAACGGCATCCCTCTATACAGCTGGACCAGTCCCAACATACTGGTTACCGGGAAATGAGGACGCAGAAGATGAAAGAGAAATCCCGAAGTCTCTTTATTCACAACCTTCGACGATGAACACTTAGAGGAATGAAAGGTGCAGTGAGTGCCTCAGCACAGACACATCTCTACACCGCCACTGACAGAAGGGGCCGAGTCCCTCTGGACACAGGGACAAATGGACTCATGGACAACCCACAGACGGGGGGGCGGGAGGGACACCTCCTACCCAGAGATCAGTGTTTGCAGAAGGACAATCGGTAGCAGCAGCTCTGGCCACCCTAAAGCACCAGCATGCAACAATGTCAGAGCATACTTTTGCAATGGGCATGCAAGTTAACGAGGAAGTCTGTACAGGGGACGCAGGTTCAGAGGGCACCGAAGAGCTGGAGTTCACTGAAATGAGCTATTTTCAGCCGGAGACAAATTCAGCTGAAGACCTACAAAGCAATGAAATCAAAACTTTGGGGTTTACGTTTATCAGACAGAAATAATTTGTATCTGTACAAGACAAAAACCTATAAATTGACACATGGAGCATCAGCATCTGGGCTCCAATCAAGAGTAAGTGGCAAAGTCGGAGAGGCACGTTGGGTTAGAAAACTAAACAATCTTGGGTGAATCTGTTAAATAACGGCCCGCACGATGGTGACAAAACACACGGTCCTCCTTTTTCTTTGCTTCATTTCCAAGTCAGGTGTTTCCTTCCCCGGTCACATGCTGGCTGGGCCCGCGCCTCAGGAAGGTCACCTTGTCGCTGGACGTGGGGCTTCTTTCCCTGGCTCCCCACCAACCTCACCTACAAAGGGAAACCGACAGGGACCCCCTTCAGCACAGCAAGGCAAGAAAGAGGACTGAAAACTCCGTGACATGAATACCTATGCCACAGCAGCACATGAGACAGGGTTAGCTCAGTGTTTACTGAATATTCATGAATGCACAAACCAGGTGAACAAGCAAGCTGCAGGCGGCCGCCACTGCGCTGGTGGCCATGCTTTGGAGCCCCTCCACCCAGGACTCATTAACTACCGAAAAGATGCCCTACCGAGGCAGATTTCCATCAGACTCCTCCGGGCCCTCCTCTCAATAAGGCCTCAACCTTGGGCATCTGCGTGCATCCTGGCTGAGTCCAGTCTCAGCAAGAGTCCTGCTGAGTCTGTCTGGAGAAGATCCCTGCCCTCAATAGATGATCACCCTCAAGATCCGATCAAATGCGTCATCCCCTTGGTTCTTACTGCTGGCAGGCTACAAATCCCCAGGCATCTTTGCTGTGTTCAAAGCTGAGCCCCATCTCTCTCCCTTAGTGGAACACCCCTATTGCAATAATCTTGAGTAAAACCTTCCGTACTGTTTCAGCAAGCGTCAGAACATTTTTTCTCCCACACCACATCTCTATGAAGCTCTTCACATGAGAAACGGAAAGCCTATAGCTATTCTGATGTACACCGTACGTACATCAAACATGCAGGGTGTCCTGGAGGGCCCTCCAGGACACAGTCAGGCCATGACCACTGGTGCCAAGATCCAGAAAACTGGCGCATGGCTGATGTAGGCACTCAGCAGCTGCTAGGTCAACAGGTCAGTCCCCCCCCCCCCCCGCCCCCAAGCAGTGCCCTAGGGAGAAGTGACAGACCACTAGGCAGCATAATACTGTCATTAAAAGGGAAGGCTCTAGTGAATTCAGATTCTAACTTCCACTCAACAGCAGTAAAATACTGAGCAAGTTACTTTATTCTATAAGCTTCATTTTTCTTATCTGCAAAATGAGGGGTATAAGACCTGCCTCATATACTGTGACGCAATTTCACTTGTATTACAAATTTATTCATAAAGCATACCATCATCGCCTAGGGTTAGTAAAATCATCACAGCACCAGTCAAAATTCTTAAGTTATCTCAAAATTTAGAACAAAGCTTTATAAGTTTTACTGAGGTTTTACTGTATTTATGATTTTTACAAGTTGGTTTACTTTTCACTATCGGAAATATATTCACAAAAATGTTCCTAATTTAACAAGTAGTCATGTCCTTTGCAGAAAAGTCAGAGATAGCACAAAGGGGGAGGAAAAAAAAGACTACTCATAATCTCATCTTCCAAAGACAATGACTACAACAATTTTAGAGTACATATTTCTAGCCTTTTTTTATTATTACTCATTGTTTTTAAAAATAGGGATACTTTTCTGTAATCGACTTTTTTGTCTTAATTGATCATGAATAGATTTCCAAATCATTGTGTTAAACTTCTCCTGCAGTGTCACTTTTAATGGATGCACAATGCCAGAGAGAAGAAAGTGAATCCCATCTGTGTATATAAATCTTTGAGCCCATCTCTGAGCACTTCCTTGGGACAAATCTTGGATATGAAACTGCTGAGTCAAGTAAAAGCACATATTGGTCCTTTTTTCGACAAGATATCATTTGTAGCTGCCACTCATTAGCACTCAGTTCTCCTCAACAATACCAAGGGATCTTGTCTGAACATACATCTGGTTTACTCCTTCAGCAAGCACCTTAGGTCACGGACTACGGCAGACCCTCTCTACCAACAAGACACAGGGGCCCTGCCCTCCAGAGGGTTATGCTTCATCAGGAAAACATTCAACCAACAACAGTCACTTGAGCATAGCTACAGGCCAGAGAAATGGCACAGAGCTACTCAGCAGGAGGACCCATCCGAGATCAAGGATCCACAATGGCTGTCCTGAGCCAGGGCACTAGAAGTGAGCCTTGACGAAAGGCAGGAAAGACGGATGCGCCAGACGGAGATGAGACAGCAGGCAGGCGGGAGGCACAGGAGAAATAAGGAGTGAAAATGTTTTAAAGTTTGTAAGATATCTTTTTTTTTAATCAGTAAATGGGTGTTTCTAAGGTGCTTAAGATACGTGTTCTATTCACCAGTTTTACCTGCAATGCTACTTATGTGTTCCTCGAACATGGAAAATGGAAAAAAACAAAACAAAAAACAACCTCTGTGTGGCCAGAACTCTGATTTAAAGGAGGAAGAGTGAGGCGATGATGCTGCAGACAGGGCCAAATAGCACAGGGCTCCCAAAGGACACATAGGCACCTGCACTTCTTCCCAAGGGAGACCAGGTACTGGTCATCAAGGCTCCTAAACAAGAACATTTTAGAAACACTCACCTGACGTGGTGGAGAAAGGCTGGAGACAGGCAAGACTGGAGATAAATGACGGGGCTCTGGGAGGCACTGGTTGCTCTAGCTGCCCAACATCCAGACACCTACTCTGGAAGAACCCTGACACTGGTGGGGTGCAGAGTCCTAACTCCCATTGCAAGACAACAGAGGAAGAGACCCTCTTTTGGCCCCCACACACGTACCAAAGGCAAGAGTTCTAAGTTCCCATATTTGCTCCATAAATGTCCATCTAGTGTTTACTGTACTCCAGGCCCTGTGCTAGCGGCTGTGGACACAGCAGCAGGCAAGGCAAAGTCACTAAGATATGAGCCCTGAGAGAGGGAGTGAAAGGCACAGGGTCCATCAGAGAAGAAAGCCTAGCAGTGTGCACACGTGTGTCAAAATGCACCATATTGCACACTTACTCTAAAAGTCCCGCAGCAGACATCTCTAGTCCCACGGGCCCATGATCCGTTTTTCAGACTTGCGACAGGCATGCTGTACCAGCCAAGAAGGAAAAAGAGCTGGTGCTGGGCAGCAGTGTGTGTGCCACATCAGGGCACCTGCCGGAGGCCACAGACAACAGGAGAGGCGAGATTTGAACCCATCGGCCTCCAAAGCCTATGCACCTTTTACTAAGCCACACCCCCACCTAACCGTCACATCGGAGTGGTCTGGTTGCTGTCGGCTCCAGTGCTGGGAATTACCCTGTGGGTGTCCTCAGCCAGAGAGCTCTCCTTCCTGAAGGTTCTCCCAGTCATAAGGGCATTAACAGAATAATCAGGACTGAAGGAGCAACCAGAGCACTGGGCCTTTCCCTAACCCACTTCAGCTCTACAAAACCCCTTAAAGGACAATGACACATAATGTGAAAATCACTGTCACTGAACACAGGTGAAGACACACGTATACATGCACAAATTTATGCTTCATTTATTCAGAATTCAGGGTAAGAATCAATATAAACTCATGAGTTAAGGCTAAAACAATTTATTCGTAAGAGACTTCTTCAAGCTCTTATTTATATCTACAGACTATTTCTTTATTCAGTTCTAACAAGAAGCTTCTATGTCCACAGAAGAGAAAAATATGGAAAGGGCATCTGAAGCAGGCATATGTACACCAATGGCAGCAGGAACTGCTGAGGGCTGATAAGGAGAAAGCAGAAGAACAGGAACACTAAAAAAACCCGAGAGACACAAAAACTCCTTACAAATAACAGCGGAATAGCTTCCCGCGCCTCAACAAGTTCTAACAGTGTTTACATCACAACTAACAAATTATGTTTAAAGTGTTTGAGATCATTAAAGCAAGTTTATACTACATCCAATGCATTCTATTAACAAAGCAGGGAAATGTTATATTTTACAAAGACTGCCACCCTGAAATGGGAGATTTTAGTGTTTACTGGGCAAAAACCCAGAATTGAACTATCCAGAAAACTCCCCTGTTTCAAACAGAATTACCTTCCTCTTGTCCTGGGTGGCGATGGTTTGGATATAACTGACTTTACAATAACGCAACTCTGGGCTACAGCGCTAATGGGAACAGTAGTTCAGCTGCACAGCCTCGTGGAACCTCACGCGTCCCGGCAGGACTCTGCAGCTAGACAGGCATACTGAAGGACCTACTGGTTTGGTCCACATCATAGCAAACGTTCTACAGCAAAAGCAGTGGGTTCCTTCTTGTAAGGATGCTCAGGAGCTGGGTTTTTGGTTGGCAATGTCTGACCGGAGACAAAACATTTCATCTCTTTGTAGATCATCGATTCCCTTTTTTGTACAAATTAAATAATGATTTACCTCTCAATTTGGTAGATTTTAAACTACTGCTATAAAATGCTTTAAAAATATGTTATTTTATGTAAGTAATTTAAGGCTTAAACAACACGTTTTTAGTCTGTGAAGATCTTCCCAACAGCACTTTACAAAGAAACATATGTAAAAGCAAATCAAAATAAAAAGTTATTCATACTTATTACGAAGCCTTATGAAACTAACTTACAGCATAGGGGTTACCTCACTTTCAAACTACTGAAAGGATGCAATTAATGCCCCTGAAGGATTTTCCATGTATTGCTGTAGCTTCTTCCAGAGATAAGAACTGCTTTTATGACCTCAATCAAACAGACTTTCCTTCTCACCATTAACCTTTTCTTGAAAAAGGTGGCAACGCAGCAGTGAAATCAATACAGGCATCGCCGCAAAGGTTCTGCCAAATGCATGCCCCTCCCCGGCTGAGGGTTCCAGCAGGAACTGGGCTCCATTCACTCCTGTTCTGTCTCCAAGCCCCGATGATTAGCACACACATGAAGGGGAAAGTCTGAAGGACAAGAATGCAAACAGCAAGACAGCAGGATGTGACAAATGGCCAGTTTCACAGGGATCCAAGTTGTGCAGGGCCTGAAGCCTACACGGTTGGGGTCCTTCTTTTTAAAAACTACAAAATTATAAACACAAGACCACTGAGGTCTTTCCCAGGGTCTTGGAAGGGGCTCATGAAAGTGAGGGACCCTGAAACCTGGTCTTCATTAGCTTCACGGTAAATCTACCCCATAAACGGCACCCAGGTTAAGGCTCAGGGATGGGGTAGGACCTCAGATGCCACCTCCTTGTCTTCTCAGTTTGCAGGCGAGAAAACAGCGGGCCAGAAGTGACCAGAGGAGAGGGCGCCACGTGTCGGAGAGATTAGGGGTTTAGAAATTATACAAGGTAGGTAAGAGGGAAGGTGGTTCAGAGACAGTGTGCGTACAGACATGGGCAGTGAGGGGTTTGGCACAGCTGGGATGCTGTCAGCGCTGTTCCTGAGCACAGCTGGTGAGGAAGGACAAGTGCAGCTCTGAGACCAGCGTTACCACACGGTGGGCGAGAACCACTTCGCAGAGCTTAGGGATGGCAGGAGACAGGGTGACGAGGAAATCTAAACACAGACAATGTGTGAAGGCTGTGCCGGTGCAGAGAGGCTAGCTCCTACGAGCAAGGCCCAAACAGGGGCAGGTCACTGAGCACATGCAGACGTGAGGCCATGACTCACAAATGACAGAGACCAAGGACAAAAATAAAGGGCGAGGTGACTAGAGGAACCGTGAAATACAGCTCCAGGCCAAACAACTTAATACGCTTGGGAGGTGAGCAGTCAGCAGCCTGATGCTCCAGACTTGCTCCCCAAGCCATTTCTCACTCTCTGAGTCATCTCAAACGTCAAGCCAAAAACCTACAAGTCATTAGAAATACCAACACCTCATGCCTTTCGCATCCAACTCACCTCCAAGTTCTCTCCACTACCATTTCCGGGTTTAGGTTTTAAAGCTTCTCTCCTGCACAACCGCAAAAGCCCTCTTGTCATGATGTACCATCACCCCACGCCATCATCCTACACCTGCCAGGCTAACTCTTAATAATGACATCTGATCACTTCACTTCCTTGCCCCAAATTCTCTGTAACTTCCTGCCATTCCCCATCGCTAGGCTATTATCTTCTACTTCTATTATCTAACCCTACTTCTTTAACCCTCAGCTCAAATCCCCGCTCCTGCAAAGACACTTTCCTGCCCCTGCTTGGCCACCGTAGACAAGTCGTCCTCTCGGCTATCCGTACACTGGTCTGCCGTCTTTTCATCTTCCTTTCTGCAAGGACTTAGCACTTGCTAGGGGCTGGAGCCCCGGCTGAGGACAGCCCAGACATGCCTGGGGGGAAAGGCACACAAGTTTTGAGACGCGAGTGCAGACATCAGAGGACGCCTCTCTGGGGGCGATCACACAGTTGTGCGGCCGGGTAGCCGAGAAGAGCGGAGCCGGCATTGGCACACATCTCTTGAGGGGACCGTCAGGTCAGGACCCGGAATTGGCACACGTCTCTTGAGGGTCGGGTCAGGACGACACCAAAGAGGAGGAAGCGAAGGTCGCAGCCGGGGGGGGGGGGGGGGGGGGGGCGGGAGGTCAGGGAATGAGGTGACCGGGACGGAGAGGCCCAGGAGGGGAAAGGCGGTGGGCGGCGATTCCCAGGTACCCGGAGCGGGGCGGCGGGGCTGAGGGCGGGCAAGGCCGCGGAGGGCTCGGACCCGGGCCAAGGGACCCGCGACGGGGTTCACGGCCGGGGCGGCCGCGACGGCGCAGAAACGCGAGCGCAGCGAGCCGAGCCCGGCAGGCGGGGAGCGGTCGGGACGGCGCTGGCCCCGCAGACCCGGCCCTACCTAGAGATACGCCAGCACAGCCAGAGACGCGCCCGCACCGCCCTCGGCCCAGCCGCAGCCGTCTGCGCACTTCCGCTTCCGCCCCAAGCGCTTCCGCTCGCGGGAACCTCCCTGCACGGGGGGCGGGGCCTGCCCGGCCCGTTCCCCCGGCTCCGGGGAAGCGAGCTGCGCAGGCGCCACGCCCGTGTCCTTGGAAACCGCGCGTTGCTTCCTAGGTCGGGGTCACACGGTTCCTGCGCCTCCCGTGGGCGTCGGCGGGGCGCCCCCTCTTTCCTCTCCTTTCTGCCGGTGCTGCGCTGCGGGCCGCGGGTGGATTGAGGCTGGCCGCCTGGGCTCGTTCGCCCTGCTGGCCTGTGGGGGCCGACGCTACCCGGAGCCCCTGGCGCCAGTTTTTCGGGGACCCAGGTGACCGCCGCGGCCGGCTCGGGAGAAGGTCAGGCTTGCCTGAAGCCCGGCTGTCCCGAAAGGCTCTTGGGAGGTTGCCGCTCCGTCGGAAAGCAGAGCGCTCTCTGAAACCTTTTCTAAGTCCAAACGGTGCAAAGCGAAGAGTACACCACTTCGCTTTTAGGAAAGACCTGCACTGGTGCCCCGGTGGCTTTTTTCATGCAAGCGGAAGACCTCTTCGGATTTCTTTGAGTTAGCGGAAACGCGCTGACGAAGTGGGGTGACAAACTTTGGGAAACCGGGGCAAACCTGTGTTAACCAACTCTGAATGTGCCCATTTACGCGTGAGGTATGGGGAGTGGGAGTGGGGAATACGGAATCGGGTGCGTGATCCTGGGCAAGTTGTTTTTTAACCTCTGTACGCACAGCTTCCTCGACTCTTTAGTTGGGACGGTAATGGTACTTCCCAGGCAGTGCTTACGAGGAATACAGCAGAGGGGCGCCTGGCGGCTCAGGAGGTTAAGCGTCCAAACCTTGGTTTCTGCTCAGGTCTTGGTGTCACAGTTCTTGAGATTCTCTCTCCCTCTCTCTCTGACTCTCTGCTGCTCTCGCTCTCTCAAAATAAATAAACTTTAAAAAGCAAAAACAAACCAAAAAACAAAGAATATGGCAGAGCACTCAGCCCTTGGTAAGCACGTGCATTTTAGCCATTTGTTGGCATTGCTGTCTGTGATGATGATGATCATAATTACCCTTGAAGCCGAATTTATTTACTGGGCAGGTTTTCTGGTCTGAATGGAGTGAGATTTCTGGGGAGAAGCAAGGACAGGTGCAGAAGCAGGACATGTTAGAGGAATTTCACGGACTGTAACCTATACATGAGAGAGTGGTGGCACATAAAACTGGTTGGTGAACAGGATCACCTGGTCATGCAGCGTCTCCATCTCATGGTAAGGAGTTTGGACTCTGCTTGTAAGCCACCATATCCACCTTATTTGGAAAACCGCTTTAAGATCAGTCAAGTTCACAGTCAGGACACGCTCCCTTAAGGCTCAGATATCAGGCAGTCCAGACTATACCCAATGTCCGTTCCTCTAGCTGCAATGCCACCCTTTTCTCTACAACCAAGAGAATGTTTCACTGGCCAAGTGTGATAGCAGATTAGCCTTTAAACCAATCTAATTTATTTTTAGGTAAATTACGGAGGAAGTTAAATTATTAGTAATACCTAATTATTTAGGCCGCATCTCAAAACCTGTCTGTACACACAACATATCTGGTAGTGCTGCTGTGAACCCCAGGGAACGAGAGGCTTCCGCTGAAGTAAAATGATCAAATGCTGCTCTCTTCAGAGTCTCTTGCAAAGCACTTGACAGATCAAGCACTCAGAAAGCATTACCAAACTGCAGCGACACCACATGTATGTATTACATCTGAGAAGGAATCTCTCCACCCGGCATACAAGGCTTTCCTTTCTGGCTGACTTTAAAATTTCTTTCGGTAAAATCAACAGTGCTTAGCAGCTACTACTGGTTGGGTGCCACACCAAGAAGGATGCGAAGTGGTCTCTCATCTTAAGGGACACACGTTGCAGTTGGGAAGACAAATGAACATACATTAAATATTGGGAAACAAGTGAAACATAGTGTAAAGTTTATAACATGCGGATGAAGAAGGCAACAAGAAGATAAAGTGTGACTTGAGCCTGGAAGGAAGTGGAATCTCAAAAGAGGAAGGTCAGAAGGAGAAAACCTAGGAAACAAAAGGAGTTCGGAAGGAGTGAGGGGCAAGCAGAGACACCAGCTGCAGCCTGTGGGGACCCAGACAGTGGAGGCGGAGGGTGACAGGCCAGCCAAGCTCCTCAAACTGCCTTAGGTGAGTCCCACCACTTGGTGGTCTTCATCTATCCCACAGAGCTTCTGATAAGTATGTCTGCCTCCCTCCGAAATAGACACCTGTGACCGAGGATTGACAGACATGTGAGGAAGACAGAAGAAAAGGAAAAAACAAAAAACTAGAAGAAAGAAGAAAAATATTGTAAAAAAAACCATTATTCTTCTGCCCCTCCCCCATTCATACTCTGTCTCTCTCTGTCTCAAAAATAAATAAATGTTAAAAAAAAAAAAATTAAAAAAAAAAAACATTATTCTTTGCAATCTCTGAAGATTATCCATGAGAGAAACAGAGAGGGAATATGTAAAAGAACATTCCAAAAATAAGAGCTCTTGAAAATTATAAAAGCCATGATAAATTTAAAAAGTGTTTAAAATTTTTTTTAACGTTTATTTATTTTTGAGAGAGACAGAGACAATGCGAGTGGGTTAGGGGCAGAGAGAGAGGGAGACACAGAATCAGAAGCAGGCTCCAGGCTCTGAGCTGTCAGCACAGAGCCTGACACAGGGTTCGAACTAGGAGCCATGAGATCATGACCTGAGCGGAAGTCGGACGCTCAACCGACTGAGCCACTCAGGCGCCCTAAATTTAAAAAGTGTTTAAAGTTAGAAGATAAATCTGATGATATCTCACAGATATTGGAACAAAGAGAAAAATATGGAGAAAGACAAAACATAAGAAAATTAGAAGATTAAAGTTTGACGTGAAAAATAGGAATTACAAGAAAGAGAAAATGAAGAGGAGGAAATACTCAAGAAATAATTCAAGAAAACTTCCCAGATGTAAAAGACACGTTCTTATATTGAAAAGGATTGCCAAATGCCCAGCACGACAAATCTAAAATGATCCACACTAAAGTACATCATGAAATTTCAGGACACCAGCGATAAAGAAAAGATCTTTAAAAGTTTCCATAGGGAGAGGCACCCTGAGTGAACCAAGATGGCCGCTCCCGTGGATCTGGAATTGAAGAGGGCCTTCACAGAGCTTCAAGCCAAAGTTATTGACATTCAACAGAAGGTGAAGTTGCAGACATACAGATTGAACAGCTAAACAGACAAAAAAGCATGCACATCTTACAGATACAGAGATTATGACTTTGATAGATGAGACTAACCTGTATGAAGGTGTAGGAAGAATGTTTATTCTTCAGTCCAAGGAGGTAATTCACAATCAACTCAGAGAAACAGAAAATAGCAGAAGAAAAAATTAAAGAATTGGAACAGAAAAAATCCTACCTGGAGCAGAGTGTGAAGGAAGCTGAGGAACACATCTGGGAGATGCTGATAGCACAAAGGGCACAGTAGGAAACCTCTAGTGAAAGCTTCCTGCCCCCTTCCACTCCTGGCAAGGGCAGAGGGGCCTGTTTGGGGAAATATCCTCTCTTCTGCCCTGATGGGCTTTTTATTTGAGTGATCTGGTAACCCCGTGCTTTCTACTTCACCCTGATCCCCTTTTCGATCCTGGCTCTGCCTGCCACCCCTGCCCAACACTCTCCTCCCCTGGGGTGAGTCAGGAACACCCAGGAAAGATGGGGGCCAGGACAGATAGGGGAGCTCTGCCCAAACCTACTACTAGTTACGCTGGTTAGACCAATAAAAGGCATCTGCCCCCCCCCCCCCAAGTCTGCCTTTCTTGAGAACCGAGGGCCAGAGGCTTTCAACCTCAGCTCTTCCCTGACCTGTCCCCCTCCAGAGCTTTGGCTCTGTTCCTTTCGCATTGAAGTCTTTCCTGGTTCTTTTTGTTCCTTTCTGTTCCTTTGAGCAAATCCTTCTACTTCTGAGCCTCCATGCAGATCAGGAAGAAGAGAGACCAGGAGATAACTGAATTTAAGTGAACCTTGGTGGCATTCTGCCTAAAGATTCCTTCCCTGCTTACTCCCACATGTTCCATAAGAAAATGCAGTCAGGCTGTCTCCTGGTGGACAGTACAATCCTAAGGCCTCCTAGAGGCTTAGGGGCAGTGGTGTGCTGAAGCTGGCTTGTACTGACTCAGGAGAGCCAATTATTAAAAACCAAGTTATGTAAATAATCATATTTTTTTATTTTTATTTTTTTTATTTTTTTTTTAACATTTATTTATTTTTGAGACAGAGAGAGACAGAGCATGAACGGGGGAGGGTCAGAGAGAGGGAGACACAATCTGAAGCAGGCTCCGGGCTCTGAGCTGTCAGCACAGAGCCCGACGCAGGACTCGAACTCACGGACCGCGAGATCATGACCCGAGCCGAAGTCGGCCACCCAACCGACTGAGCCACCCAGGTGCCCCTAAATAATCATATTTTTAAGAAGGGTAATAAATATTCAGACTTGCCCCTTCCTAAAAAAAAAAAAAAAAAAAAAAAAAGTTCCCATAGGAAAAAGAAAAAGGTCACATTTAAAGGTTTGGAAATCAGAAGGGCATGGAAATTCTCAATTGAATCCCAGGAAGCTGAAATTCAGTGGAGACTTAACTTTAAAATTCTGAAGAAAATAATTCTAACACTAAATTCTACTCTCACTCAAAATATTAGTTAAGTGTGAGGGTAGAATAAAGATATATTGAGATATGCAGCTCAAAAATATGATCTACCAAATCCATTCAGAAACCTGCAGAGGGATACTCTCCAAAATTAAGTAGTCCGGAAAGAGGGATATTTAGGACCTGGGTAGCAGGGAATCCAAGTGAAGACAGAGGAGGAAAGTAAGTCCTAGATAGAGACCATTTAAACTAGAGCAGGTGCCTCCCAGAGATACCTTCCTCATCCAGGACAGTGACACCCATGAACACCTGATGTGTCTGAATACTTTAAAGGAAGATCTTTGGAGTTTGGTGATGATAAGTAAGAGGTACACAGAAACGTCAAGCAAATATATTAGGCAATTGTTGAATCCAGTAAAGACAAAAAAGTGCACAAAAAATAAAATGTAATCACCGCATGTGCCTCAGCTGTGAATAATTACCTAGCTTTAGTAAGGCAAATACATGGGGCATCTATGTGGCTCAGTTGGTTAAGTGTCTGACTTCAGCTCAGGTCACGTTCTCATGGTTTGTGGGTTCGAGCCCCATGTCGGGCTCTGTGCTGACAGCTCAGAACCTGGAGCCTATTTTAGATTCTCTCTCTCTCTCTCTCTCTCTCTCTCTCTCTCTCTCTCTCTTTGCCCTTCCCCTGCTCACACTCTGTCTCTGTCTCTCAAAAATAACAAATCTTAAAAAAAAAATTTTTTAAGAAAATTCTATCTGAATGGAAAACATTCCTTAAATGACATCTGTTAAAAAAAAAATTGAGGGGCGCCTGAGTGGCTCAGTCAGTTAAGCGTCCAACTCTTGATTTCAGCTCAGGTCATGATCTCCTAGTCTGTGAGTTCGATGCCTGCATCGGGCTCTGTGCTGACAGCTTGGAGCCTGGAGCCTGCTTCCGATTCTGTGTGTGTCTCTCTCTCTGCCCCTCCCCCGCTCACACTCTGTCTCTCTCCCCCTCTTTCAAAAATAAACATTAAAAAAAATAATAAAGTAAATACAGAATGGTAATTTAATACAAAAGGATGCTATAATTTTTTTAAAAAATGGGAGGCAATCTTATACGTGTTCATAAATGCGTGTGTCTGGGAAATCCGGTGGAAGAGTTAAATCTTCATCTGCTAGAGCTGGTAAGTCCATAGATAATACGTGCAAGGGAATAAGACAGACATAGCATTAGAGACTCTTTTATAAGAAATAGGAGAGTAAACATTAAAAAAAGGCCCCGGGGGCGGGGGGAGGGGTCGCCTGCTTGGCTCAGTCCATTAAGCCTCTGGCTTCAGCTCAGGTCGTGATCTCACACTTTGTGCCCCGCGTTGGGTTCTGTGCTGACAACTCAGAGCCTGGAGCCTGCTTCGGATTCTGTATCTCCCTCTCTCTCTCTCTCTCTGCCCCTCCCCTGCTCGTTCTCTCTTTCTCTCTCTCTCTTTCTCTCTCTCAAAAAGAAACATTAAAAAAGAAATAGAGTAAATTTTAAAAAACAATAGCGAAGAGTTAAGTTAGAGGAAGGAATTGAAAGTGGGAATGCTTGATGCAGGTGATTGCTATTTTTTGTTATGAATCTGGAAATCCTACTTGAATTTTAAAATCTGTAACCGTATTACTTTGGTAAAAGAAAAAACTTTAAGTTTTAAAGAGTTGTTAAGTAACCAGTGCAAGTGGTAGTAAGTGGCACAATTGTTGTTCAGACTCAAATCTGTCTAAATTCTATAGGCTTTAAAATTTGTTTTACAACTCCAGCGCACAATAGTGAAGGAAGGGAGAAGCCAAAGATTCTTTTGCAGGCCCCTTTCCCAGGACACTAGCAGAAAGTTGTACATGGAAATCAGCATAACAGAAGCAAAAAAGTTACATGTGATTATTCAGGTCCTTTCCCCGCCTCCTGCTTGGCACCACACATAGGTGTTTCCTATGCCCTATTGTGCACATCAGACATGAATTGTAAGGAGAACCTAAAAACAGGATGGCAGATTTACATAAAAGAGAAAAATAGGGAAGGAAAGAAAAGAAGAAAGAAAGAAACTAGGTTGAAAGTAGGGAGAAGGGAGTTAAGGGAGAGTATAAGGGTGAAGGGAAAGCCTTCACATCCACTGAGAAACAGAAGAAACATGGAGCATGAAATGAGCTTGGGAAGGGTGGGATCAGGGCGGGTTTCTCTTGGTAACAAACAGCCTTTGAAATTTATTTGGAGTTAGTTTTAATTTTATTTGAATGCTGAACTGAATTTCTTTGAACACAACCACATGGGTTGATGTGGTTTCATTTGAGCAATAGTTCACCATCCAAAAACTGGGAAAGAAAAAAAGCCATAACCATAACAATACACTGACTTGTACATGGTTAGTCCACCTTGAATATTACTGAAGTGTTTTATGGCTGTTACAAAGTGTCACACAGAAAGAAAATGAGCCTCTTCCTCTGGTCATTGTTATGTCTGCTTGTGACTTCTGGGCCCCTGCAGCCATCATGCAGTCGTGGGAGGGAGTTAAGCAACATTTGAAGTCAATCCAAAGCCAGTGGAGCAGAAACATGGAGAGTGCCTTGTGCCTGGACGATGCGGTTAAGCCAAAGATTAACTCACACAAAGACCACCTCCTAATTCTATTTGATGGTGTCCCTTCCTTATAGTTAAGTGTGTTCAATTAGGATTTTCTGTTACTTGCCCCCGAAAGTATCCTGTTTCAGCTTCTGCCCATGAAGGAATAATTCCTACAGAACTTGTCCTTCCACTTTAAACAACTAGAAATCTAGACAAAATATATGAAATGATTATTTTCAGGGAGTAGACAACAGGAAGTGGAGGGTGGAGATTCCCTAAGGAAGGCAAGCCCAGTGGCTTGGGCTAGATCTAGCCTTGATCAGCAAAGGTGCTCAGTGGAACAAGACTGGTTCTTTGATGAGAGCAATGAAACTGATAAACCTGTAGCTATATTGATCACGACAAAAAAAAGAAGACAGAGATCACCCATATTAATGATGGAAGATGGAACCACAGAGTTTACTTACACCGAAAGGTTAAAAGAAGACTATTTGAACAGCTTCGGATAAGAGGAAAAAATCCCTTGAGCCTGGGGCGCCTAGGTGGCTCTGTCGGTTAAGCGGTTAAGAGTCAACTCCGGCTCAGGTCATGCTTTCACGGTTTATGAGTCCAAGCCCCTCGTTGGGCTCTGTACTGACAGCTCAGGGCCTGGAGCCTGCTTCAGATTCCATGTCTCCCTCTCTCGCTGCTCCTTCCCCACTCGTGCTCTGTCTCTGTCTCAAAAATAAACATTAAAAAAAATTGTTTTTTAATTCCTTGAGCCATAAAAACTACCAAGCCTGAGAAGAAATAGAAAATCTGAGTAACCCTATATTCATTAAACCATACATTTATTTGTTAAGTTGAATTTCTAAGTAAAAACCTTCCAACAAAGAAAACTCCAGACCCACGTAACCTCACTGGTGAATTCCATCAAACATTTAAGGAAGGCAAAGTAATCCTATACAAATTCTTTCTGAAAATAAAAGCCTTCTCTACTCACTGTATAATGCATGTAGTGGCAGAGAGAAGACCTAACTTTCCTTTGCACCTCCAGCCTCCAAGACAGGTGAGTGGATGAACACATGAGTGAGTGACTGAAGTGGCCTTCTCACTGCCATGTGCTTTGGGCAAGTAAATCTGCCTGTAGCCCCAGCTGCGAACAGTGACTTCCATAAGCCCATCATGGTTTTCCCATTTGCCTTGACTATGGTCAGTTCAGTGGTGTCCTGTGACTTAGTTCCAACCACTGAGAAGTGAAGGTGGTGCTGGTGGCTCATTCCTAACTCACTCCCACTGGGCCCCTAACAACCTAAAAACAACTGTATTTCTTGCCTTAATGAACCTACTAATGTAAATAGTAACAGTTCCAACTACCATTAAAAGAAAGCAGGGGCACCTGGGTGGCTCAGTCGGTTGAGCATCCGACCTCGGCTCAGGTCATGATCTCGAGGTCTGTGGGTTCGAGCCCCGCATCGGGCTCTGTGCTGACAGCTCGGAGCCTGGAGCCTGGAGCCTACTTCGGATTCTGTGTCTCCCTCCCTCTCTCTGCCCCTCCCCTGCTCATGCTCTGTCTCTCTCTCTCTCAAAAATAAATAAACATAAAAAAATTTAAAAAAAAATAAAAGAAAGCATAGGTTTGTGACTGTTCCTAAAAAAATCCAGACTCACAACCATGCCCCTACATACCTACCAGCAGTGAGCAGCTTACAGTTTGAAAGCAGTTTACGATCATTAGTTATTAGTGATAATGATTGATAAACAGCCGCCACCCTGTTCCCATAGCTTTTTAAAAGCAAACCTTGATGGAGTGCCAGTGCTGTCCCCATTCTGCTTCCGGGGACGGGGACGTATCATAGGGGAGAGACTAAGAATTTCATAGTGGGCAGGGAGGAAACTCGAAAAGCAAGGAGTGCAGCTCAAGAAAGCATGCCTTACTTTTTGAGATTAAGAAATGTGCTGATTTGAAGGTGAAAGACATTTGCCGAAATTTGTCCCCTCTTTTTTCTCCAATACTTAGGCTGTTTATTGGGGTCCCTTTCTCTCCAGCCCATTTACTGGAGTAGGGCCTTGCAAAGCCGGTCTCCTAGCAGCCAGTGCAGAAGGCCCATTCGTATCACAATGGACGGGAAGGAAAGAAAGAGCCTGGTTTGTTTAAACTGCCTCTGTCTTCATTCACAGCCTGATGTCCGTCTGCATTGTGACACCCACAATGGCACTAAAGGACCCATTGTGGCCGAAAACAAATCAAAACAGAATAAGGGATGCTAAGAAAAAGAGCCGTGCAACAAAATTGCTTAAAAAAACCTAAGTCTTACGTCTGAGATGTATGTTACCTTTTGGCTGCGCGGCCTATTGCCCGGTGTTTATAGTAACCACTGGAGTTTAATCAAAAAAAGATAAATGCCAACTTCACGTACGTTTTTAAGGGCGGTACACAGGGAGGATGGGTGTGCTGGGCTGCTTCGGAAGCTGTTTAATAATTGTCGTTCTTTGTTTGCACAACATTTGGGGAGCCGCACTCTGCACTTTGTGTTTATTTTCCTTCTGATAAACGTGCCCGAGCTACGCCCATGTGGCCCAACAGCGGCCCCCACACGGTCGCGCCCGCCCGCACCCCCACCCGCTGCCCGAACCGACATCAGATGTTGCAAGAACCACGCCCAGTTCAGCGGGCAACAGGTGGAAGGTTGAATAGCTTCACACGTTTTTCGGGAGAGGGGGTGGGGAAAGAGAGAGAGAAAAAAGGAGGGCGGGAGGGCAGGCTTTCGGGAGCCGATTTAAGGATTAGATCAGATGTTATTGCTAGTGAAAAATTAAACAGCCCGGTGCTCTGGGGAGTGCAGATTAATATATTTAGTGACTGTGCGCACAAAGGCTGCTCATTGTGGCCACGTCTGAATGCCTGTGAATAGGATGGAACATATGCGGCCTGTCACCGCAGGTGCCCACATCTGTTCTCCCCCGGGCAGATGCTCACAGAAAAGGGGAGGTGGGGAGGTGGGAAGGACAGCGCGCTCGAAAGCTTCGCCTCGCCCAGGGCTCCTCGGCCGCGGCCCCGGGCTGCGCGGGTTCGGCGGGGACCCTCCGTGGGGAGGGCCCCGGGCCAAGCCACGTTTCCGGGCGACTCCGTTTTAGAGCCTCGGGGCACAGGGTCGCAGCCCCCAGGCGCCCCCCGCCCGCGCCGGCCGGGTGATTGACGGGCCGCCCCAGGGCCCCGGCGACAGGTGCCCGAGACCCGCCGCCCCACCCCCCCCCCCGGGCGGGGGCGCGCCCTGGGGGAGTAGGGCCTGGGGACAGGGCCGGCCGGACGGCGCCCCTCGACGCCCTTTCTTCCCTTCCTCATTGTGTGCCAAGTCCGAGGCTGCGGTTTCCAGGTGCGCCGCTTGGGCCCGGGACCGAGGATTCCCGCCGCGGACGCGGACAGGGGACTGCCCCGCGTTCAGGTCTGGCCTCCCAGAGGCCGCACCCCTCCAGGGGCTCACGAAGGGCGCGCCACGACCCTGCCACCCCTCCGGGTCGCCGCACGCGGCTGGCATGGGCCCGTCCCGAAGTCGACCTGGGCCCTCGGGGTGGCCCTGCGTCACCCTAGCGCCGCACCTGCCAGTGGCTCGCGGGGGTGACCGGCCTCACGCCCATGCCCCCCTGGCCCTTGCAACCCATCGCGGGCACCTCTCCGAGCCACCACCTCTGGGGAGCCCTCCGGCACTGCGCCGCAGTCCGGCACAGCCCCTCCCGGGCCGTAGCAGCCTCCGCCCCACGCCCCCCTCGGGGCCCCCGCGCGCTCAGTCGCAGGAAAGTTCTGAGGGGCCACTCGGGGCGGGCGCGCGGCGGCGGGAGCAGCTGTGCGGTCATCCGATCCGGGACAAAGGCGTGCCCGCCGGTGCCGGGCCAGGTAAACACGCGCTTTGTCATGGAGATGAGCGCGGGACAGCCCGAGCAGATGATCCGCGGGTTCGGGGAGCCGCGGCCGCGGCCCGGGACGGGGGGGAGGGGAGCGGCGCGGGGGGTGGGGACCCGTCATCTGCGCCGGGGCCGCCAGCTGAGCACGCGACTCGCCCTTTCTCATGCAAATCAGCACATGCCTTTGCAACTCGCTGCGGACCTGCGGCCTCCACCCGCCGCCCCTGCATCCGCGGAGGTGGGGTGTCCCTCGTGCGCGGCACCGCGACCGCCACGCGAAACCACGTGGGACTGGGACCTGCCTTCCCTTCCGCGCCACGGCCGCCGCTCCCACTGAAAAGGAAAGGTTAGATGACACACCATGACCCTGCCCCACCGGGAAGGCCGGGCCACCGTGCCACTTACAGTCTCCAGCGGCCCAGCCTGCGCTGAGAAGGGAAAGCTTTAGGAGAAACTGTCAGGACCTCTGCTTCTGCTGGGGTCTGTCCTCCTACCACAACCACCCCCCCCCCCTCCACATGAACCTGCCAGCCCAAAGTAACTGTCCTGGCTGTCTGTGGGGCCATCTCTGCTATGAGGGAGCTGCCCCAGGAGGTCAGAAGAGGCTATGGATGGGGCCTCACTGGGTTTGCTGTGACCTGTTTATTCTCCAGCAACAGGGTGGCCTCCAGTGTCTGAATGTAAGCTAGCTCTGCCCGCCTCCCCTTCTTTTTCCCTGCTGGGTATGAATGGATGGCTTAGGTCAGAATGTACCTTCAACGACAGATCCACACAGGGCTCAGTCAAGTCTAAACAAATCCGTATATCCATAGGGGTCAGTGTGTGTGAGTCTCTGGGAGACTCGAGATAGCCTTAAGATAGCCTTAAGAAGTAAGAAGTAAGTGTCCGTAGTGACTACACTACACAGACCCAGGGCTTACGGAAGAGATCTGCACCTTCACAGCAAGTTGGTCAATTTGTTTGCTATTTTAACCACTTTGTGATTCCAAAACTGCTGTGGGAGGTATAGGCTTCTGTTTGTGGAATAAATAAGTCATGGGGATGAAGGTGCAGCATAGGGAACATAGTCAATGGGATTGTAATAGCGTTGTGTGGTTAAAAAAAAAAAAAAAAGATACCCAAACTGTGACTGATGAGAAGGGGCAGTAGGATGTATTGCTGGGGGATGTGATACTAATTAATAAACATGCTTTAGGTCCCCTCCTCCTCCTCCTTCTCCTAGTAACCTGGCATGTTTGATCAACACCAGATTTGCTGCTTGGAAGTTTTTTTATTTTGTTGTTCTGAACAAGGACTCTAATTCTTCTCAGGAATAAGAGAACCTCTCTGTTGGGTATACAGTATTCAGTTGGTGTAAGAAAACACAAACATCACTCCAGTCTCCAGACTTGTTTATACAGAAAACTGAACCTGTGGCTGGCTTAGACTCTGGAGCCTATTCTGGGCATTGTTTTTTGCAATCTGCCCAGACCCTCCTTCCTCTTCCCACAACCACCACACACACACACACACACACACACACACACACACACACACCCTGAGAATAGAACCTTTCTTTGGGCAAAAGGGGACTGAAACAGATTTGGGTGTCCACAGTATTTGGTCACACCAGTACTGAGGTGGCCACATTTAATTTGATAAAATGATGACTGGGAGCCTTTTCCCCCAAGTGGCCTAATAAAATGATGGGGAAAATAACCAGGGTCTCCAGTAAACAGGGAACTTAGCTGTAGTTGTTGTGGCCATGGTTCTGGTCATACAACCCGAGCCTACCCTAGCCACTAGGTTATTCAGGCTATGAGCTATGCATGCCTGGCAAAACTAAAACCCCACCACCAGGCAGCAAATCTCTGTGTCCTCTCCTGTGTCTGATGGATTGGGTGCCTTCTAAGCCCTAATGAGTCTCACTTTGTACAGTAAATTTGCTGAGAAATCAAAAAGTATTTAAAAGAAAGTTTCCTGCTTTTTCCTAATAAGCAAGGTGAGGATTTATGGTGTGCGGGGAGGAGGGGATCTGGCCAGTAGGGCAGGCGTGGAGGCAAGTCTATTTAACATACTCTAGCTGGAGCCTCCTCCTGCATTTAGGGGGTTCAGAATGCGTTGCGGGAGTATAGAGACACGCAGTCAGGAGTGGAAAAACGCCATTTGGTTCGGAGCAGATGGCTGGCTAGGGGGCTGATGGCGTCTAAAGGCGTGTCCCCCCCTTCAGCCTGAATCCCTAAGGGCTCCCCTTGTCTTCCCAATCAATGAAAATTAAAGTGCAAAGAAAGGATGAATAGTTGGACCTCGAGTCTCTCCTTTGTTCATCTCAGCTACTGGTGTGCAGGAGTTAAACTACAACAGGCCCCTACAGAAACACAGAAGTTAAACAGTCTCCCGTTAGCTCAGCTTTGAAAGGGAGAGGGGGAGAGGGACCAGCGTGAGGTGGGGGGAGAGGGAAAGAGGAGGAGGAGGAGGAGGAGGAGGAGGAGGAGGAGGAGGAGAAGGAGGAGAGGGGGAGAAGAAGAAGGGGGAGGAGGAGGAGAAGGAGGGGAGGAGGAGGAAGAAGGAGAGAGGAGAGGAGAGGAAGAAGAAAGAAGAGGAAAGAACAGGAGGAGGAGGAAGGAGAAGAAAAGGGCTTTCTGCTTGATTTCCCCAATACAGAATCGCGTGGCATAAATTAAGTTGGAAAAGAATGAACGCTTTGGGCAGGATTCTGATGGATTTTACGATGCCTTTCAGTTCCGCTTTGCCGCTGTAATCGAGAAATCTGTGCCACGTCAATTTAACAAATACTCGATACTGAGGGGGGTTTGTTAAAGATTTGGGGCAAGTCTTTTCCCCCCAAGGTTTAAGCCCTTGCGCGTGGAACTTTTTATTTCCAGTTTTCTAAACAGGCATTCAGACGAGACTGTTTCCCACTTCCATTTTCTAATTAAAAGGTTCCTGAAATTTCATTTCTTACTGAAATCTACTCTCAGACTCAGAGGCACAGAGGATTTAGAGCTCACATTCCTTTCTTCCTTTGTGTCTCCCTTGCTCCTGGAACCCTCTCACCTCCCTCCCACCCACCCAGCTCCCCCCCACCATACACACACACACACACACACACACACACACACACACACACACACACACCAACTTCTATGCTGTAGAGAGAGCAAAGTTCTCAGAAACTAGCTTTCAGAGGAAACATGGATGTAGTGAGAAAAGGATGCTGACACTAGGTGGCAAGATTAAATTAGGATTCATGCTGACCCGGCCCTGTGGGGATGTAGCACGTCCTTACAAAGTCTGCAAAGGGTGGCCGCACTGGGATTGCCACCATCCCGGGGGTGTAGCATCTTTGAAGTCTCCATTTGTTCTGAACCAAACAGTAGGGGGTTCTGGTGGGGTCCAAGCCCGCCTTTCTCACTTCACCCTTACATGCACATTACTTTCGACTCATTCTTTGCTTTTTGACCAGGCAGCAGTGGAAAACCTAACGTGTACAGATCTGTCAATTCAGGAACTTTATGGGTATTTGGGAGCCAAAGAAACAAGGTTCTGGTTGCCTAACGTCCAGAAGGATGGCCATGGTTGAGTCCCCAAGTGATTTTAGATTGTTGTTTACAGTGGTTTTACTTGGTATTTCCCCTCTTCCTGCTCATTAAACAGTACTCTGTGATCTCCACACCCGCTGCAATGAAGGTCACATTTTGCCAGGACAGCGCCGGTTCCCACCAATAAGGTGGCTATAGCACACCTGCGGCGAGGCCCTTGTGGCCAGGCACCCTGGGGCTGTGTCACACACCGAGTGACATTTACTCCCACATTCACACCTTCCACCCTGATGACACCGCCGTAGGTGCTGGGGGAGGGGGAGCAGACAGGGTTGGGAAAAAGACCCCGAAGTGTGCTTAATGAAGCTGGATGCCAGAGTAGGGATCCATGCGCCACCTTAATTCTGCACTGAGCACACAAGCATGAGAGCAATTTAGATAATTCATTGTGTGATACGTGTGTTCTCAGCCCTCCCAATAAACTCATTTCCCTTAAAAAAAATGAAAACAAAAGTTCTAGTGTCTGATGGACGTGTAAAAACCTAATAAGGTGATGGTTGTGTAAAGATTTCGGGTGGGGGGGGGCGGGCTGGAAGGTCTTTAGAACATGTGCCGGACATTGTTGCAGAGGCCGCGGCGCGCGCGGAGGGGAGCTCTTTCTCTCGGCATTGTGCGGGGAGCAGGTGCGGTCCGCATTACCATACAGCTGAGCGCACAAAGAGCCACTGATTCAGCCTCGCACAATAACAGACTGCCTTAATGACAGCCACGCGAACGACACACACCAAACTCACTTTTTACCAAGCGGAGGGAGGCCGAGGGGGGAATACCCAGGAGAGAGGGGCTGGACACCCAGGAAAGGTGGCGGTGGCCGAGAATCGCTCCGGGAAGGACGTGTGCGCGCGCGCGTGTGTGTATGTGCGCGCGCGCGTGTGCGGGGCGGGGGTGCGGGCACTAGTTTGAGGCGTCAGGATCTCCCAGCTTGGGGGGGGGGGGGAGGCGCATAGCGCTACCCAGACCCCGCCCCCACCAGCGGCCTCCCGCTGGCGCGGGGACTCCGGGGTCCCCGGGGGCGCCGCGCTCGCCTCAGCCCTGCTTTCGGAGGACTCCCAGACGCAGCGTCGCCGTCCTCGGCCGGGTGGCTCGTCGATGTCAGACCTTCCCAAACTTCCCGAAACTCACGGCCGCCCGCCCGCTGCGCGCGCCCGCCCCTTTCCGACCACGCTCGCGGCCCCCGCGCCCCCAGACCCCGAGGCCCGGCCCGCGCGGGGAGACGGCACGCAGACGCCGCGTCGGCCGGGCGAGTGTCCCAGGCCGCGTCCGGCGGCCCCAGGCGGGCGGCCCTCGGCGGGGCCGGAGGCTCGGCACCGCCCCCGCGCGTCCCCGCGTGTCCCCGCGGGGCTCCGCGAGCCTGCGGCCGGCGGCAGAGCCGAGGGGCCGCGGCCAGGGCCCCCGCCTCGCGAGCGCAGGGGATTCTCGCGGCGAACATTTTGCAGGAATGTAAATGAGCGCGTTTTGTGTGGTGCGGAGGAAGGCGGGGGGCGGGGGCGGGGGCAGGGGAGGGCCGGGGGTGGGGAGGTGTGGGGGCGGGGAGGAGGTTGCACATTTTACAGCTCACTGACCATTTGGCGATCCATTGAGAGGAGGGTTTGGAAAAGTGGCTCCTTTGTGACAGCTCTCGCCAGATTGGGGGGCTGCTCATTTGCATCTCATTAGCCATGCGGGCGGCCGGCGGGATATAAGGGCGGCCGGCGCCGGCGAGCGCAGACCTCGGCGCGCACCCGCGGAGAGCGGCCGGGCCGAGCGCGCACCGGACGCGCAGCCGTGGCGCGGCGTCTCCGCTCGCCACCCGCCGCCCTGTGCCGGGACCCCGTGCTGTTTATGTGGATGGCACCGGCTGGGTCCTTCGGGGAGACGCGTGTCTGCGCGGGGGCGCGGGACACACGAGTCCGGGACGCTCCCGGCACGCACGCCGCCGCCGAGTGACACGGGCCCGAGCCGCAGGGCGCGCCGCGCACACTAGCTGCCGCCGGGGTCCCTGCGCGCGCTCCGCGGGGCCCGGGATTATCGCCTCGCCGGTGGGATTTCCAGACCTCGGCTCTCTAATCGGACTCGGAGGAAGCTCTTTGGGAATTAAGCTGAAAATCTGGACGCTTCCTCCCCTCCCCCCCCTTTTTTTTCCTGGGAAGAAGCTTGAGACAAAACCAGGAAGCCAACGACCCCTACCTACTGGTGGACTGGAAGAAAGGAGGAAAACCGAAAGTTGCGGCTCCATCAGCAGTCTCGGAGCCAGCCCTTTGCTCGTGCACCCTCAGAGCGCCGTCACCCGCGCAGGGCGGATCTGGACGACCGCAGCCCCCGAAAGAGGAGACACGGGCTCCGGAAGAAAGGAGCCCTGATCACCCCGGCCCGCGGCGGAGCGGCGGCGCTTCTCTGTCCACGCTCCTGGGGGCCACGGCCACCCCCGGGCACCCCCCGCAGTTCTAGGGCCCGAAGGCGGGGGCGCAGGGGAGCTCGAGCGCGTCCAGCGGTGCACCATGGGCCGCCGGTGCGCCCTGGCCCTCGCCGTGGTGTCGGCCCTGCTGTGCCAGGTAAGTTGTCGGCTGGGGTCTCCAGGGCCCCGCTGTCAGGGCGGGTGTCGATGGGGCACCCGGGAGCCGCGAGGCGTCAGGCAGGGCACCGGGGGCGCAGGGGGGTGGCGAGCCGGGCCGGCGGAGCCCGCGGTGAACCCGAAAGCTAGCGTCGGAGCGCAGGGCCCCGCGCCCTCAGCCCCGCCCCCCGCCCCCCCCCTCCCCCAGGTCTGGACCTCCGGGGTGTTCGAGCTGAAGCTTCAGGAGTTCGTCAACAAGAAGGGGCTGCTGGGAAACCGCAACTGCTGCCGCGGGGGCGCGGGGCCGCCGCCGTGCGCCTGCAGGACCTTCTTCCGCGTGTGCCTCAAGCACTATCAGGCCAGCGTGTCTCCTGAGCCACCCTGTACCTACGGCAGCGCCGTCACTCCGGTGCTGGGCGTGGACTCCTTCAGCCTGCCCGACGGCGCGGGCGCCGACCCCGCCTTTAGCAACCCCATCCGCTTCCCCTTCGGCTTTACCTGGCCGGTGAGCGCTGCACCTGCGGGGCGGGGCGGGGCGGGGAGGGGCGGGGAGGGGGCCTCGACGGGTCAGCCCCGCTCCAGGCACGCTGGGGGCGCGCACCGGCGGGGTGCCGGGGAGGGGAGGCGGGCGAAGGCGCGGTCCTCAGGGTGGCGGCGGAAGGGGCCAGGCCCGGAGCATCGCCTCCACGCCCCGAGTGACCCTTCAGGCGGCAGAGTGACAGCCGGGCTACCGCGGGGCCGAGAGGCGGAGGGTCTGGGAGGTTTCGGAACCGGCCTCTGCCCGTAGCTCCCCGGTCCAGCGAGCGCCTTCTGGGGGACAGTTCTCTCGTTGCCCTGTCCCTGGGCAGGTTGAACTGCCTTCGCAGCATGACAGCCCCTGGCCCCTGTGTGTAGCCCCCCCACCCGGTGACTGATGACAATCCCTGCAGCCCCGCCTGCTCGCAGCCTTTTTTTTTTTTTTTTTTTAACGTGATATCCTGTACTAACAGGCTGAAAAAACACGTCAGGAAACCACTCTTTAAAAAGTTCTTCCATTTCCTTGAGGAAAGTGAAAACAGGCAAGAGATGTCCGGAGACCCTGCTCTGGGCACACAGATCTGCACCGCACCCCAGGCGGTTCCGGACTTGGGTGACCCGAGAGCGTCCCTTTGGGTTTTGGTTTTTAACATTTCTAGTTTATCTTCTGTCTCCTCCCCCTTTCTCCCAGGGCACCTTTTCGCTGATCATTGAAGCCCTTCACACAGATTCTCCTGATGACCTCACAACAGGTAAAAACAAATCAAAAAACTCCAAAACCAAGTCAACAGCTTCCCCAGTCAGTACGCACTTGATCTCTTGTCTCCACCAGAAATCAGCTTCTGTGCTTACATTCTGCAAACTCCTGCAGGAGGCTCTGGGTGGAGGGCCTGTGGCCTCCTCCCCTGCATCACACGTCAGTTCTACCTCCCCCAGTGCCCCAAGCCTCTGGGTTCTTGGTCAGAACCAACGGGAGCACCGTCTTCCCACAGAAAACCCAGAAAGACTCATCAGCCGCCTGGCCACGCAGAGGCACCTGACTGTGGGCGAGGAGTGGTCTCAGGACCTGCACAGCAGCGGCCGAACAGACCTCAAGTATTCCTACCGCTTTGTGTGTGACGAGCACTACTACGGGGACGGCTGCTCCGTCTTCTGTCGCCCCCGAGACGACGCCTTCGGCCACTTCACCTGCGGGGAGAGGGGGGAAAAAGTCTGCGATCCTGGCTGGAAAGGCCAGTACTGCACTGAACGTGAGTTCCTGCTTCCCTCCTTGGTCTACTTCCAGGCCGGAGCTCCCAGGGAGTGGGGGGGTAGTATTCTGTGAGCCAGTGGGGTCCTCACATGTCAGCACTGGAGTGATGCCCTGGTGGGGAAACTGAGGCCAGAGAGCTGGAGAAACTCGCCGAGACCTCACAGCTAGCCAGCAGCGGGGTTGGGGTCAACTCAGAAGTTTTAACTTCCGCTATGGGAAGCTGCCTTTCTTAATCAGGGAGGATTTTGGAGACAGGGCCAGGGGTCAGGAAGTGAGCCGGAGGGAGAGGAGGAAGGAAGGGAGGAACAGAGAGGAGAGTTTGTATGTGGAGGCGCATGCTCCAAACCAGTTCTCTTTGCCAGGACAGCGTCTCGTTGGAAAAATGCTTCGCTTTCTTTCTAAAGTTGGTGTGCTTGGCCTTTTCGCAGACTGAGCGTATTTGCAAATACTCTGTGTGACGCACGTGTGTTGTTAATGACATAGTCCCTCGTGGGGTCTGTGGACAGGAGACCGTGTGTGTCAGCTGAGGCCTGGGTAGGCAAGAGCCACAGGGGAAGGGGCCCGCCTGCCAGAGCGCACACTGCGCTCACAAAACACCTTGCCTGGGGAAGAAATACCTTCACCAAAAGGCGACGGGCCCTGCCTGCCCCATGATTCTGGTGGAGAGCGGGAGGCCTGCGAGGCTTCCGCTGGCTCCTGGGCCTGCTTCAGGTTGGCAGGCCTCTCTTCAGCTTGCGGAGGCCTCACTGCCAGTCTGCACACCCTGGGATTGGGTTTCCCTCTAGTTAGGAGTTGGGTGGGCCCTGGAACTCCCCAGAAACCCTGGTGACTTTTCCTTCTCCTGCCCTGGAGCAGGCGAACCTCCCTCCTTGTCCTTAGGCCCGGAACCTCTTGCCAGGGAGGTCTCTCCGTTCTGATTCGTGCCTGGGGGTGAGGGTAGGTCATTGTTTTGAGCTGTGCCCGGGCCTGAGCAGGTTCTGTTGTCTTACAAACTTGGAGCAGCTCGTCGATGAGTTTCATAACCCTGTGAAGGAAGCCAGCTCCACATCAGCCCCCACCCCCGCGGGGACCTCTGGCCTGCCTGCTGCCTTCCGTCCGCTCCCCTCCCTCCTCTTCTTCGCTGCGGGGGAGCCGTAAACTTAAACTTTTTTCTTCTTATTCAAACACTGGAGCCTCTCCCCGCCCCCAGCTAGCGCGTGCCATCGATTAGATCTCTCTGGGCAAAGGCGGCGGGAGCGCACGCCAGCTCCCATTGGCGGAAAGGGCTCGCGCGCACACGCGTGTCTGTGTGTGTGTGTGTGTGTGTGTGTGTATGTGTGTGTACACACACGCCGGGGGTGTGTGTGCGGGTGGGGGCGGGGGGCGGGGGAGGCGGTATTGTCGCACTGGGGCAGCTGCTGGGAGAGCAGAGACAATAGAGCAGCTGTCTTGCCCTGGTACTCTGCATACCAGCTGTCCACCCTTATCGACACACACACTTTCTGGGTATTAAGAGGTGGAGCTTTGTGCATAGAATTGGGAAGTGGGGGAGGAGGAGGGGGAAGGACTTCTGACCCTCTCAGAAGAAAAGGGGATGGGGTGGGGGTGGGGGTTTCCGCGCTCTTTTGTCCTGGAGCCGCTGTGTTAAGAAGAATGCTCATCCCAGGGCGGAGTGAAGTCCACAGTTACCAGGCAGGACCGTGGATACTCCACAGATGGAGATTAACTCCGCTGGGTCTGCCAACTGAGCTGAGCAAGTTTTGTCCCAACCGCATTGTGGCAGCAGCCCCCGGTTGTGTTGGGGAGGATCTTGGGGTGGGGCTTGACCCCGTGTCTTCTCTTTGCTTGTAGCAATCTGCTTGCCAGGATGCGACGAACTGCATGGGTTTTGTGACAAGCCAGGAGAGTGCAAGTAAGTTTGCAAAAGGGGTTTTTCCCTTCTCTGCTTCTCCTTGTACCTGGTGTATTTGTAAAGTAGCTCTGGGTGATCGTTTGAAAACTTCAGGTAAGAGTAGCTGGCTGTCGGGGTTGGAGCCGTTATTCTCATGTTTCTACTTAGTAAACATACAGAAACACGTAGAGTCACGGGTTGTCAGTCATGGAAGCCCCTCAGTGGTTATGGGAACGTACGGATAGCTGTCTGCAAGGAATTGACATCGAAGATGGGTTTAGTTCAGGGATTCCCAAACTTTTTGGCATCCTAGGACCACCTAGGGAGCCCCTAAAAATGCTGTCCCAGCGAGCCTCACTCCCAGACATCAGACCCTCTGAGGCACTGGCGTGTGTGCAGGCTCCCGAGGAGACTCTGGTGTTCTGCCTCGTTTGAGAGCCAGACGTGTTGGTGTCGCTGGAAGGTGGTTTCTCGTGGGTCGGGCGTGTGTGTGACCGTGAGCCCGGTGGTGCCGGTGCCCGCCTGACACGTGCTCTCTTCCTAGGTGCAGAGTGGGCTGGCAGAGCCGGTACTGTGACCAGTGCATCCGGTACCCAGGCTGCCTCCACGGCACCTGCCAGCAGCCCTGGCAGTGCAACTGCCAGGAGGGCTGGGGTGGCCTCTTCTGCAACCAGGGTGAGCCCCCAGCCCCATCCAGCAGCCCTGGGCTTCCCTGGCTTTGTCACGGGGAAGGTGTGGTCTCCCTGAGTCTGACCCTGGGCTTCTCTCTCCTCCTTCTCCCGCCTCTGCCCCTCGCAGACCTGAACTACTGCACACACCACAAGCCCTGCAGGAACGGGGCCACCTGCACTAACACGGGCCAGGGAAGTTACACCTGCTCTTGCCGGCCGGGGTACTCAGGGGCCAACTGTGAGACGGAGATCGACGAGTGTGGCGCCAGCCCCTGCAGGAATGGAGGCAGCTGCACGGTGAGTCCAGCCCCAGCAGGATTTCCTGTTGAACGGGGGCGCTGGTTTGATACGCATCACGCGGGTCTCTTGGAGCGACCCTGTGACAGCGCTCTATCTTCTCTGCGACGCAGGATCTTGAGAATGGCTACTCTTGCACGTGCCCACCCGGCTTCTACGGCAGAATCTGTGAGCTGAGTGCCATGGCGTGTGCCGACGGCCCCTGCTTCAACGGGGGACGGTGCTCAGACAACCCCGAAGGGGGGTACACCTGCCGCTGCCCCGTGGGCTTCTCCGGCTTTAACTGTGAGAAGAAGGTGGATTCCTGCAGCTCTTCACCCTGTTCTCATGGTAGGACGGCAGCCCCAGCCGCTCTGAGACTTTGTCAGGTGGTCAGCACTGATGAGAATACAGTTAGAGGGCACACGCGTTTCGCGTCCAACCAAACACGTCACTTTGCAAGCTACCCCGAGGTTATGGAGCCCTTTCAACTGAACAGAAACGCTTCACAGAAGTGTTATCCCCGAGCCTGGAAATGCTCAAGGAGCAAGAAAGGCAGGCAGGAGTGTGGATTCTCACGTCCTACAGGGGGAGCCTGAGGCAGAGAGGTGGGATGACTTTTCAAGGTCATATCGCACCACAGGTGTCTGAGTCGGGGCCATGATTCAGTAGATTGCGCTCCAATGGCAGCGCAGCGACTGTTTTTGGAGGGAAGCCCGGCTCAGCTCTGTCACCCAAACATAACCGTCTGGTGTGTCTGTGCAGAAGTGTGGTCTGTTGACGGGGCCCTGCTCCCCTGTGAGTGGGTAGAGGAGCGAAGCTGGGGCCAGACATGCCAGGCCTTCTGTGAGCTTCGCCATTAGCCACGATGATTGACAGAGAGGAAATCCCTGTCCTTCTGCTGTCCACGTGCCGTACAGAGGGCGTGGCGGTCCTGTGGGCTCAGGCTCTGCCTCCTGTTTGTTTCTACCCACTGAACCAACAGAAAGGTTGGCTGCTTTATTTTAGAGGCAGAATAGCAGGAGGTTTAACAGATTGGCTCTCGAAGGACAGGGACCTCTTCCACTCCCTCCTTTCTTCCTCTTCCTTTCTGTTGTCAACCCTGCTCTTTTCACTGACTGTGGAACTGCAGGCAAGCACATCAGCCTCATTAAGCCTCAGTTTCCTCATCTGCAAACCGGATGTCGTGAAAGTGAATGCAACGCTGTAGCCAAAGCGCCGTGTACTGCCCCGGTGGGAGCGGAGCTGCTGGGAGGGTTAGCTGCGGGGGTGCCCAGTCAGCGTCCGACTTCTGCTCAGGGCATGATCTCAAGGCCCGTGAGTTTGAGCCCCGCGTCGCGCTCTGTGCTGGGAGCTCAGAACCTGGAGCCCGCTTCGGATTCTGTGTCTCCCTCTTTCTCTCTGCCCCTCCCCCTCGCGCGCGCGCACACTCTCTCTCTCTCTCTCTCTCTCTCTTTAAATTTAAATAAACTTGGGGCGCCTGGAGGGCTCAGTCAGTTGAGCGTCCGACTTCGGCTCAGGTCATGATCTCACAGTTCACGAGTTCAAGCCCCGTGTCCGGCTCTGTGCTGGCAGCTCAGAGCCTGGAGCCTGCTTCCGATTCGGATTCTGTGTCTCCCTCTCTCTCTTTCTGCCCCTCCCCCGCTTGCACTCTGTCTCTTTCAAAAATAAACAAACGCTAAAAAAATACTTAAAGAAAAGAGGTATTAGCTGTATTGTTTGCAGTTTACTGAGCTAGAGCTGGACCAGACCCCTCCCCTGGTGTTTGTGTCTAGGCCACGGCTGCCTCGTCTGTCTCGCATCCCTGGTGTACCTTGCAGGACTGACACGTAGCAAGGCTTCAGGATGTGTCCTGTGTTTCAGGTGCACAGTGCGTGGACCTTGGTGATGCTTACCTGTGCCGCTGCCAGGCTGGCTTCTCCGGGAGGCGCTGCGAAGACAACGTGGATGATTGTGCCTCCTCCCCGTGCGCCAACGGGGGCACCTGCCGGGACGGCGTGAACGAGTACTCCTGCACCTGTCCCCCGGGTTACACGGGCAGGAACTGCAGTGCCCCTGTCAGCAGGTGTGAGCACGCGCCCTGCCACAACGGGGCCACCTGCCACGAGAGGGACCGGCGTTACCTGTGTGAGTGCGCCCGGGGCTACGGGGGCCCCAACTGCCAGTTCTTGCTGCCTGAGCCGCCCCCGGGCCCGGCGGTGGTGGTGGACCTCACTGAGAAGTACGTGGAGGGCCAGGCCGGGCCCTTCCCCTGGGTGGCCGTCTGTGCCGGCGTGGTGCTTGTCCTCATGCTGCTGCTGGGCTGTGCCGCCGCCGTGGTCTGCGTGCGGCTCAGGCTGCAGAAGGACCGGCCCCCTGCCGAGCCCTGCCGTGGGGAGGCGGAGACGATGAACAACCTGGCCAACTGCCAGCGTGAGAAGGACATCTGTGTCAGCGTCATCGGGGCCACGCAGATCAAGAACACCAACAAGAAGGTTGATTTCCACGGGGACCACGGGGCTGATAAGAACGGTCTCAAGGCCCGCTACCCTGCCGTGGATTATAACCTAGTGCAGGACCTCAAGGGCGACGCCGCGGCCGCCGTCAGGGACCCCCATGGCAAGCGTGACGCCAAGGGCCAGCCCCAGGGCTCTGCAGGGGAGGAGAAGAGCACCCCGACGCTCAGGGGGTGCGTGCTGCGGGCCGGGAGGGGACACGCGGGAAGGCCAGCCTGGGAGGGCGCCCCGATGCGAGGGGGTGCTGCACTCTGCAGTCAAACGCTCTACCCCTGAGCTTTACCCCCGAAGGGGGTGCTGCACTCTGGGCCGGCGCCGGTCAGTTTTTCCTGTTCTCACGTGTTTCTTGTGGTTCTTTCATTTTCCCCTCAGTGGAGAAGCACCTGAAAGAAAAAGACCAGACTCCGTGTATTCTACTTCAAAAGACACAAAGTACCAGTCGGTGTACGTCATATCGGAGGAGAAAGACGAGTGCGTCATAGCGACCGAGGTCAGTGCGCAGCCCAGGCCTGGTCTCGGGGCGGGGGTGGGGGTGGGGGGGAGAAGTCAGAGGGTGCCGACCTCTGTCTGGAACTAACTTCCCATCCTGTCCTGTGGGCCCACCAGGTGTGAAATGGAAGTGATACGGCAAAGTTCCCGTTTCTCTTAAAATAAATAAAATTCCAAGGATATATGCCCCAGTGGATGCTGCTTGAAAGAGGAAAGGGAGACCCACGGACTGCTGCTGAGGAACCGATCCGGACCCAGCCGGCTCTCCCTTCCGAGGCCAGCTGGGGACGCGGCGTGGCTGCAGCTCGGCGGCGGCCAAGGGGCCTGTTGCACTGCCTTCTAGGACGTTCCCATTGCACTATGGACAGTTGGCTTTTAAAAAATATATATTTAAATGAATGGACTTAATTACTACGTGAGAAGCATGCACTGCCTGAAGTGTATATTTTGGGTTCTCATGAGCCGGTCTTTTCTTGAATTAGAATCACAAACACTGCCTTTATCGTCCTTTTTGATACTAAAATGTGTTTTTTCTAGGTGGAAAAAAAATGTGTGTTATTTTTTTGGACTTGTAAAAATATTTTTCATGATATCTGTAAAGCTTGAGTATTTTGTGATGTTCATTTTTTATAATTTAAATCTTTGGTAAATATGTACAAAGGCACTTCGGGTCTATGTGACTATATTTTTTTGTATATAAATGTATTTATGGAATATTGTGCAAATGTTATTTGAGTTTTTTACTGTTTTGTTAATGAAGAAAATCCTTTTTAAAATATTTTTCCAAAATAAATATTATGAACGACGACTAGAGGTGTGCTTCCTCACCATGCCCTGTGCTCGCTCCCTCTAGACAGAAACGGCTTCTGATTGTCGATTTTCAATGTCTTTGCCTGGTTTCAGTGGCTTCTGTCTGCCTCAGAGAAGCCTGCACAGTTATCACCAGGGCGTCTCCGGGAGGGGCTGAGGAAGGCTGGCCAGCTCCTGAGCAGCCCTTGGGCTCGCCGGGGGTATCACAGGCACATGCAACTCCGCATCGTGCTGACGGGTCCGAGGACCCTCAGAGCTGGCCACCTTTCTGAGCCTTGTTATTCAAGGGCTGGAACAGAGCCTCATTTGGGATCAAATACCCGTGAGACACTTTTGTATTGCCATGGCAAAGGCTTTTTGTCTTAGGATAATACTATTCATCCATTTGTTTATGGGTTATTTCCAGTCAATTCGAGAGAGTTCGTTGCCTTCTAACTCAACAGTTGTGGGGGGACAGAGAGCGGTAAGATAAAAATGTTTTTTATTGAGCGCTGACTACCGGCCCCGGGGAAACCGCTGTGCCTGGCTGGGCTGGTTACTCCTGGTGCTGGCATTACTCCTTTTACAGGAGAGGAAGCTGAGGTTTGGGGAGGTGAAGCTTCTCGCTCAGGGTCAGTCAGTGGCAGAGTTAATGTTCAAATCTGGCAGTCGGGCTCCGTACCCCAGTTTATTTGTTAATTTATGTAATAATGTATTCAATAATTGTCGGACACTCAGCTTCTCATTGACAGCAGGACCTGGGGATTTAATAGGCCTCATCACCGGTGTGGTTTGGTGGCTCCAGAGCGTCAGTGTCCTTTGTCAGCTAAGATGACAAGCCCATGTTGGGACAGGTGGCTTATTTCTGGGGTCAGAGGGGAGCAGGGAGAGGAACGGAACTTACTGGTCTAATCACCCAAAGGGAAAACATCAGTGAGCTATTCTTGGTCCAGTGACCATGATAAGTTTATCCCACTGGCACTTGCTGTACAGGTGGAAATTGTGGGGTCTTCCGGGGAGGGGGGGAGGACAGCATGTGTGCTAACCAGTCAGCACGTCCGTCCTTACGTATACAGATGAGCGAGACCCCCCAAAACAACACCAGGTGGGCTCGACGACACACACAAATCCTGGGGCACCCCTCTGTGGATGCTTCTGTATCGGACACAACCCAGTCTGTCCCGACCCTTTGGGTCGCCTGGGTTGTTATTTTGGAACAGCCCCTTCCAGGCGAGGGCTCCGGTGGAGGAATTTCTCCATGGAAAGGAGTTAGTGGCAGGGCCAGGGTGTGAGTGGGGCAGATTCGGGACTCTGAACCAGCTCCGTCCTTGCCCTGTGCCCCAGGCTCACTGGAAAGGGTTAGCAGCATATTCTAGCATCACCGAAGGAGCTGTCAGTGTTGCCCTCAGGAGTCAGGATCCAGTGTAAGAGCTGGTGGCCGTGCACCCGTTCACACTTGCCAGCCTGGAGCAGTGTTAGTGGCTCCCTCACGCTTTCAGAAGTGGCCTGGTGTGGGTAATAAATTGGAGAGCTCATCTATTTTCAAAAGTACGGAGTTCGCTGGGATGCTTGTGAAGCCCACTCCATAAAAGGACCTCAAAGTACTCAAAGGTAACCTCATTTTCACCTCCTCAGCCTTGTAAAGTCAGGAAATCCCTCCATCTTTCCTCTGAGGCAAGTCACCTGCCTGAGGAACAAATCAGACTTAAAACTTGAGGTTTTGGAGCTCCCAGGGCTCTGTTGGACTCCCTGAGTCCCTTCTGAGAATAATGTTTTAATTTGACATTTACAGACGGCCTCTCAGCTTTCAGGGTTTATGTCACCTGCAGCAGGAAATCAGGTGGGCAGATCCAAAAGAGCCAGATAAAAACAGGGGCCTTTGTAGACCTGCCGTGACTCACCTGCCAGGCAGTGGCCAGTGCCACCACTTCCAGCCACATTCTCCCAGTGCCCTGCCGGGGTAGGAAGGAGCGATAGGGCACTTAGAACAGCGAGAGTGGCGGGTCCTCCAGCAGGAGCCGCGCTGAGCCGGGCTTCCTGGTCCTGAGAGGAACCCGGAGTGTGGCTTGTGGCCACACGGTAAGAAAGGCTCGCACAACACCCAGCCGGGGTCTCCTGTTAGGGCCTCTACCGTCCAGCCTCCCTGGCACTCCAGTGAGACCAGTGAGTGAGGTGAGGCACACGTGCTTCTCCTGAGGTGTCTTCCTTTGTCTGGACGTAATTTGAGACTTAAGAACAGTGCAAAGAGCCCTCAGGACTTCAGTGTTGCTGAGTCTGCATTTCTGCAATCAGGGTGCACACTCCCTTCTTGTTCGTGGCAGGACAGACTCGCAAGCCACCTGGGACGCAGCAGGTCGTGGTCTGTCGCTGTTGCAGATTTAGGCAGTGTCCCTGTGTCCTCAGGTGCACCGCCTTTCAGGCTCAGCAGGTGCCCCAGGCCCGCGGCTGCTTCCTCTGCCCGGGCTCTGCCTCTTCCCTGTGAGCCCTGGGCCACTTCGGTGGGGAACGGCAGTGACCACATTTCTAATTGCGTGCGCTGGGAAGCTCGAAGCAACGAGTAGTTGCCAAGTTGCAGACAGGGCCACCTGTGTGAAAGCCTGCAGCCTGTGTGAAAGTTGCAGACAGGGCCACCTGTGTGAGAGCGGCTCCGGGACCGTTCACTTGGGGCCCCATGACTCGCTTCGCACTGTTGATTCAGGCAGGCCAACACCACCACTCACCAGGTATTTCTGCAAAGAACATTGAACACGAATCTGATCAGAACCCTCGACCTAGTTAGCAATTTACAGGAATACTGGGATAGAAAGACACAGTCAGGACACCCCTGGGCGTAAGAAGAACGGAAGGGGATGGAAGGGGTTGGAAGAAACTTGGTTAAAAACATTCAGAGCCAGCTGTGCATTTTAATGATATTTAAGTGTACTCGTCGGGTTTTTTTGATGTGAGAGGTTATTACTGTTAAATAAAAAAGAGCCCTCATCTTTTAGAGGAAAAACTCTAAAATATTTATAGATGAGACAGTATTACCTCTGACGCTTGGGATTTGCCTCAAAATGACCCGAGATGGGGCACGGAGTGCGGGCGGCACGCGGGTGGAACAAGAAGGGCCACTCATGGAAGCCGGATGCAGGCACCTGGTGGGGTTGACTCTGCCATTCTCCCCTCCTCCGTACGTTTGAAACCTCCCACGAGCAGATGCAAGAAGGTGAGTTATACGGTGAATAGACACACGCACACACACGTGGTGTAATTGACGGATGTGCGTGCAAGTCCGTGTCTATGAGACGATGAATCTCAAACGCAGTGGACTTTAGGGAGGTTTTCCCCGTTTGCGTGTTCAGATGAAACCAAGCAAACCAAATGGGCTGAGACACAAATTGATTTGCTTGGGAGCTTTGGTGCCACAGTCCCGGGTCTGGGCCCAGGCTCCGCCTGTTGGCCCGTTGCTCACCACGCCGGTGAGAGGTAGATGCTGAGGGTCTCCGTGGGGCAGCACCATATGGACCACACTCCCCACGGGCTACCAGGGGCTTCCCAAAGCACAGCTCTGAGTGTGTCACCCCTGGTTAAACCCAGCGAAGGCATCCACTGCTCCAGCATGAAGTTCCAAGTTCTTTTTTCTTTTTCATTTTTATATTTTGAGAGAGAGAGAGAGAGAGAGAGAGAGAGAATGCAAGCAGGGAGGGGCAGAGAGGGAGAGAGAGCATCTTAATTAGGCTCCACATGTAGCACGGAGCCTGACTGGGCGCCGGCTGTCACTACCATGAGATCATGACCTGAGCCAAAGTCAAGAACAGGGCGCTTCAACGACTGAGTCACCCAGGTGCTGCGAGGGTCTAACTTCCTGACCTGGTTTGTCCTTTGTGTGACCTGTATCCCACCTGTCACTTCAGCTCCAGCCGTGCTGGCTGCTGCCTCACACCCTCCACCCTCCCTCCTGCCCAGGCCTCAGATGTAATTTTCCATCTGTTGGATGCTCTGCTGTCTAGCCAGCTCCTCCTCAAAATGCCAGCTTCCAGGGAACCCTCTCCTGACGCCCCAGACGAGGTGCCTGTACCTGTCACCCCGGTCTCATGGTAGCTTGCCTGAGCCACCCAGAGGGCAGGGCCAGTCGGCACGACTTCTGCCGGCTTTGTGTTCCTCCAATCAGGAGGAAAGGGAGGCTAGTGAGCCTTTGGGCTGTTGCCAATGCCAACACAGGAAGGGGCCCCTGGTTTATACGGTCCTGACCCGGCAGGCTCACGGGGTGCCAGGCAGTGGCGGAATGGGGAGGAACAGAGAGAAATAAAATGTTCAAGGAGAGTTCATTCAACAGATTTTGGGTGACCTGCCCAGCAGCTCCCTTTCAGCAGCCCAGAAGAGATTCCTGTAGGTGGGGACTCTCCAAGCAAATGTTGAGATCGGAGCTGGCAGCCTGGAGTGTGCTGAGGTCCTGCGGCCCCCTCCCTCCCTGGGCACAGGGTGAGTGGCGTCCTCGCACTGCTCGGTGACGCTGGTGAGCAGGCTGCTGTGGAGGACTGAGCCCTCTCTCCTGACGCTTCCCGCTTCCTGCAGCGAGTACAGCTGCTGCCTCTTACTGCCTGTGAGGACGAGGACGCGTGGCAGAGCAGGAGGTATGGCGGGGGGGTGTTTCGGACTCCGAAGCCACTGACTGAGGGAGCCCAGCCTCAGTGGAGCAGCCACGGCAAGTTTGCCGAATGAAGCATTTGGACTAGCACACGTCCTTTCCCTGCGATGTTCCAAGCCTCTCTTAGTTTCGAGGGGGTGCCCGGAGGCCCCCTGGCAGACTGGTAAGTACTTTATTTTTTTATTTTTTTCACATATATATATGTTTAATGTTTATTTATTTTTGAGAGACAGAGAGAGACAGAGTGCGAGTAGAGAAGGGGCAGCGAGAGAGAGAGAGAGAAGGAGACAGAATTGGAAGCAGGCTCCAGGCTCTGAGCTGTCAGCACAGAGCCCGACGCGGGACCGGAACTCATGAACCGTGAGGTCATGATCTGAGCTGAGGTCGGACACTTAACAGACTGAGCCCCCCAGGCGCCCTGGGTAAGTACTTTAAGGCATCTGTTGTGTGTGTGTGTTTCTGCACCTGGAGGGCAGATGGGGTCAGAGGTAGGTTCTTGGACTCTTTTTCCCCCAAATTTCTTTCCTTCTCCATCTTCTTGAAAAGGATAAGAGTCTGGGTAACAAAATGCCTCTTGATTACCAGGGTAATTTGACCTTGAAATCCCAAGGTCAAGTGAAACGTGCTTGTTAAATGTCTGCCTGCCTCCTTCGCTTGTTCTATTCTTGCCTGGAAAGCATCTCCTCCTTTTAGATGTGTCTCTTTGACTCCCGTACTCACTGAGACCTGCTCTGTGCCCTGCCCTGTTCTGGCAGTGGGCATAAATGCTGAATAAGATGCCAGGTTGTTCCTAGGAGCTCAGCAGGAAAGATGGGGAACATGGCGAAGCCTGCTTGCATTTTGTTCCCCTCCTACGAGTACACAGAGGGTCTCGCTTCCTGAAGCTTGGGTGGAGCGCCCGTGTGATTATTGTCGTCAGCAGATGGGAGTGGGGGTCAGGTCCCTCAGGCTGAAGGGTTAGGTGCTGGGGTGAGGCTCTCCCACCCCTCTTCTCTGGACACCCTGACAGCCCTGGGTCTTCTGTCGGAGGGACTGAACCAAGTCTTGCTTGAAGAACTTTACTTCAAACATTTGTTGTTCAAACCAACCAACCAATAAACAAATGTTTATTGTATGATGTATGTACATATTGTATGTATTGTATGATGTATGTACGATGTAATAAACAAATGTTTACTGTATGATGCAGCTGGAAAGAATCTGGTGGAGAACAAGTGTATCCTGTTCTCCAGCTGCACCCTGATAGAGTTGATCTTTCTCCTATCTTTCGATGTTTGGATTGTTTCCAAATTCTAGCATCCGAATAGTGTTTATTGAATATCTTTACATAATCATTGTGTCTCATTTTTCCTTTATAATAAATTTTTGAGGTGGAATTATATTGTCAAAGGGAATAAACATTGTAAAGACACTTGCTGTCTCTTTATGAATTCCCACTGGAAAACTTATGCCAATTTACATAAACGAACCCGCTGCTCTTTACCAACAATATGTATCATGATTTTAGCATTTATTCACCAATCTGATGAATAGTGTATAAAAGCTGTTTTCCACTTTAGTTTGTTAAATGAGGGGCTGAAAAGTCCTTTTTGTTTGCTATTTGAGTTCACATTCTTTCTGTCACACCAGGTACCCCCACTGCCCGTTAGTGAGGACCTACTGTGTGTCAGGTATTTTAAAACACATCAGTTTAGAGTTCATAACACACCTGAGTGAGTATAATTAGTTCCTTTTGTGGAGGCTAGAAAGGCCACTGACATCATGGGGACCACAGACTTGGTGCAGGGCCCAGCCAGGTGAGCCTGACAGGTGACACTTTCTTCTGGAAACGTCCCCTCCACAGATTCCCTTGAGTGTATTTAGAGCCAACACTTCCCTATGTTGGGTTTTCTTTATGGATATATTTTTATGTATTTATTTAATTGGGTCATCTTTTTTTGTTTTGGGGGGGTTTTTTTGAGAGAGAGAGAGAGCACAAGAGAATGACAGGGGGAGGGGCAGAGAGGGAGAGAGAGACTCTCAAACAGGTTCCATGCTCGGTGTGGAGACTGAGGACCCTGGGATCAGGACCTGAGCCAAAATCGAGACCGGAGGCTCAAGCGGCTGAGCCCCCCAGGCGCCCCCCATCTTGTTTTTCCAAACAACTTTGAGGTATAACTTACGCGCGGTAAGACGCACGCATATTAAGCTCACAGTTGGACGAGTGTTGAGAGACTTGTGTGCTCGGGAGACCAACGCCGTGGTGGAGACGGAGAGTGGCCCTGGACGCCCCTCACATCCACAGTCCCTGCCACCCCGCTTAGCGGACCTCAGCAGAGACAGGTTCTAGAAATCCACAGAGAAGGAAGCTTTTCACACTGTGTTCTCAGCTATATCTCTGCTCCTGCATCAGCCAGTCCTCGTCTGCACTGCTCAGGGGTTTGGTAAGAAATGTTCCACGCAAATCAGTGGGGCGGGGTGGGGGGCCGTGAAGGGCCTCTCCCTGCCGGGTCGCCGGTCTCTGCGGTCTGCGTGTGTGGTCTCTGGGGCTTCCTCGGTCCGCGTCCGGAGAAGTCCACCCCCGCAGATGCGGTCGGCGTCACCGGCTTCCAGTGTCCCCCTTCTCTCTCTCCGCTCCTTCGGCACTGCCTCTGGCCCTTTCTCCCCCGAGGCCAGGCCTCTCTGCGAGACGCGCGGGCGCTGGCACCGTCGGGAGGACGGGTTGCGGTTGGGAAGGTGGCCTCTCCCAGCGGCTTTCCGGAGGGATCCAGGAGGCCGCCACGGCCCTGGACCCAGACTAGGTTCCGGGGTGACTGGCTGGGAACAGTTTGGGGAGGGAGGAAGGGGCTGAGGAGGCCTGGGGGCAGCCGTGTGGGTGGAGTGAGTGAGATTGTGCACACGTCCACCGTGAGGGTCACGAAGGCCGGCGCCTACTCTGGCTCCAGCCCCGCCACCTTCCCGGTTGTAGGGAATTGTTGACTTCACAAGGCAGGAATCCTTCTGGGGAACAGTTCTATTACCTTCCTCCTCACGACGCCGCCTAGCCCTTCCCAGCCGTGCTCCTGGCTCCCCCACCCCGCTGGGTCTGAGGTGTAGACACACCTGCTTGGGCGGACCCTCTGGCAGAGAGAAAGGACTTCTCCCCGACTCGTTTTCGCTTTAACTCCATTTGGATCTGAGCACCTGTGTCACGGGGCCTCTGCGGGGACAGCTTGTTGCAGCTGTGGAAACTCCGGACACCTGACCTCGGGCACCAGCGTTAACAGGGTGCGTGGCGCCCGGAGCTCACCCGCTGAGCCCTCGGCCTCTGCGTGTTCTGGGCCAGCGGGCTAGGGCTCTGCGACAGGAGAGCTTAGGGCATGTGGCTGAAGAAAGCGACGCCTGCGGTTTTCCCGCATGCTGTACCCCTGAGGCTGGGGGCAGTGGTGGATGGAGACCGTCGGTGAGATGGTGGGGACGAGGAGCCGGGACCTATGCGTTCGCGTGTCCTCCTGAAGGGAGAGGTGAGCCTGCAGTGCTGGCCACGGCGGCCCGGCCACGGCGGCCCCGCCACGGCGGAGCTGGGAGGCCCAGAGAGGGACCCCGATGCTGCCACAGCCCCGAGGGAGCTGCAGGAGCAGGCCAGGCCGGGGCGTGACGCGTCCGGGCCATATCGCTGGCCGGCCCGTGAGACCAGAGTCTGTAGATGCCGGGACCTGATGACTGCAGGGAGGCCGGCTTGAGTCCAGGCGTCAGATAGCGTCACATCCCAGGCTCTACGCACTTCGCCCCACACTGAACACCTGCTCTCAACGTGTCTCCACCTGACACAAATCAGATGAAGTTTGAACAATTATCCAACCAATTTGAAAATACTTTAAAATAAATCGGAACCTAAACTCAATGTTATGGCTCAGATTATCAGATGACACTGATTAAACCAACCCGTTAGCACAAACGGCCTTTTAATGTTGTGCTGTAGACAGTCAGTGTAAGCAAAAGAATTATTATGCCCAAAACAGAGGCTCCGGGAGCCGCAAAGAGAAAACTGCTTGGTGCTCTACCCGCAAGCAGACAGGTGTCCGTGGCCAGATTCCACCGTGTTGGCATTTGCTCTGTCATGGCCCCGGGGCCCCAGCCTGTTCTTGTCCTGCAAAGCCTCAGACGTCCCCCCAGGAGCTATGGGAGGGGGGCTCTCCCCCAGACAACCCTTATTCTCAGACGTGAAGACCGAAGTCCACCGAGGTTTCTGACAGTTTCGCCACACCCCACGGCCTTCTGGTGGCCACTGATCCTACTTAAATATCTTTTCAAAACTATTTCTAACCTGTTACAATAGATTCACTTCACAGTCTCTGGACTTTTGGGAATCTTGGATTCTAAGTGGGAAGCATAATCTCTATTCTGTCAACAGGGAAACTGAGGCTGGGACCGGTAGTGGGCCTGTGTGCTTGTCACATCCTGTACTCCTGTATCCTGTCCATGATGATTCTCCCTCTGCCATCCAGGAGGCTCCCCCTCATCTGCTGACCCACCCCTTCTGAAATCTTCCCTAAACCACACAGGAAGACAGAGGCGTGGTCCTCTGCCACCACGGGCCTGAGGAGGCCGCTCGCGTGGCGGGCCACGAGGCTCCATGGTGTTGTGAAGCCGGAGCTCCCTCCAGGTCGTGCGCTGTCTGCAGACAAGCGATCTATCTGGTGCCTGTGTCACCCGGTAGGTTCCAACACCGTGGAAGAAGGAAAGGAGAAGCCTGCAAAACAAGGTCAAGATGTGGGGCCAGTGGGGAGTTCCTTACTGCTGAGAACTTTGTTTCTCTCATTGTGATGCTGGGCTTTTCTGTTGCTTTAGCAGAAGGGAGGGGTTGCTGCTGGTCCTCCACCCACCCCAGTTAGGTGTGCTGAGCTCAGTGCCACCAGCTGCAAACATTTTCAGGTGAATCTTGTCGGCCAGGTCTTCCTTCTGGCACCAGAGCACCTTGCGTGCTGGGACTGGGTCTCCTGGAAACGATGCAGACTTTACCCCTGACGTCACCCAGGGCTCACCGATAAGGGTAAAGGGGGTGAAGAACTTTGCAGATGGAAAGATCGAGGGGCCTGAGTCCATAAGGGGTGAGGCAGCTGTGAGACACAGGCGGTCCAGCCCCGACTCAGAACCACGTGATCCCTGCGGGTGCTCAGGTGCGTGGCTCCAGGACTTCCCACCAGCAGCTGAGGCTCAGAGCGGCTCCTCTCTGCTTCACCGACAACCCATCTTGTCCGCAGGATCCGACTTGCCCCGGAAATGCGTGCTCTGTTGTATACCTTCACTTTCTCACTTTGGTCCAGAAGAAGTGAAGATTCGGGTTAGCATGAGAGACACATTCAGAGCGACAGGGTTTATGCTGGCTGCGCATTTTCCCACATGGCAGCAGGCGGGAGCAGCAGGACGCGTTGTCTCTTTCCCGGGAGCCTCTGTCATTCCAGGTCGGCTTCCGAATGAAGGAAAGAGTAGAGGCAAAGACATTCTTTGTGGCCAGACTTTGAGTCTGTGTATGGCAAGGTGGCTCTTTCTGATGGCTGCTCAGGGCTGGGTCCTTCTCCCTCCCGGGCCACCAGATGGTCTGTGGCCTCCTCGTGTCCCCAGTCACCCTGAGCATAGGTCCTTCACGTGGTAGGTGCTTGTCAATACTTGCCGGGCAAATTATTGGCAGAAAAATGGCCATTCTTTCCATACCCCAGAGTCCTACAAAGAGACAGATGAGTCAATGGTGGGGTGACAGATGACAGAAACTGCTCGAATTGAAGGAGGTCGTTTCAGAGGGACACGGTGGTTTGGGGGGCTCACTCCACTCTCCAGCGTGCCTCGTGGGCCCTTTGTCTCCGGCAACAGTTGGATGCAGTCAACTGTGTAGTCCAGAACCCAGCGTATTTCTCCAGGAAAAATGCTCAGTTCTTTCCAAAATGCCATGAGAACTTTAATGATTGGAATAAATAACAGGTGCTGGGAACAGCTGCTACTGATTCATGAATCTTCTTCTTTTAAACGTTTTCTGTGGGGGAACCAAGGGCTTTCAGAAGCATTTTGCTCTGAAATATTCAAGGAATGTTCCTTGCTTTTTCTTACTGCAGCAACCATTTTAGTATTTCTAAGTTGAATCATCAGGCTTACAGAGGAAGTAGGGAAGGAACAAGTCAGAGGGAAAAGCATCTAAGTTACTAACCCCCCACGGTTGCTTTGAAACAGCATTTGGTTCTCCACTGGCATCTTTCTGAGATGGATCATTGATTCTTCCACAAACCTAGGTTAGCTCTGCCACCCCAAGACTGGGTGACTGCACAGGTGATCCACAGAGGTGCTGGGCAAGGGGCAGTCCTGACGCACAGGCCCTGCCAGCGGGCGATCTGGTCCCTGGCCAGCGTCCCTTCACGCCCAGCGTGAGTGCTGGGCATCTGTCTCACCAACTGCCGTGGTGTCCTGAAGCATGGCGGGCGGCTGGCAGGCTCTCCTGCTGACACACTGGTGGTACTTGGTGCTGGGCCCTGTGCTTGATGAGCCCAGCAAACACGACTCTGGTGCTCTGGTGGGGCATTGGTGGCCTCGGGCAGATGTGCAGCGTCCCGTGTTCCCTCGACAAGAAGATAAAATAAAGTTACGGTGTTTGCCAAGCTGGGATGTCTGTTACCGGCAGGGTTCTGCAGGCCCCGCCACCACCCAGGCTTTGCGCTGCCCAAATACTGGGTGTTTCTACCTGTTTTTCATTCATTTTTTTGCACCCCACGAAATCAGTTAAGCTCTTTCTGTGGTCTGATGACTGCAGACGCCCCCCCCCCCACTCCGTGCCCCCTGCTGCCACACACTGTCCCCAGGGGCAGGCCTTGTTCATTGACCAGCCCTTGGATGCCGCGCCATGAGGTCAGATGGTGGCAGCAGATGTGTTTAAGGTTAAGAATCTCACCTTCGAGCGCGAGGAGCACCCCCAGCCCCGCGCCCTGCTTGTGACACCCAGTGGGGTTTTCTGCTGCTGTTTTCTGCTGAGAGTCTTTCCACCAGCCAGTGCACAAGCAGGTATCCGTGTGGTGTAGATAGTAGCCGCCAGCCAAATCTTTGACTCTGGATGAAATCTCAGGGCTTCCTGGTGCAGAAGAATGAGAGTTTGGTCTTCTGCCCTTTTCTGTTGTTTATCCGCTCAAAGTGGGATGGGAAATCTCCAATTAATGCCCGCAACGAGGACACATTCTAGGGCACCGGCTGGCTGCATGGCCTCTGCTCCATGAGCCTGTTCTGTGCCCGAGTTCAACCCCCAGGGTGTCTCCCCAGGCCAAGCCTTCCCAGGTGGGGCTGTGGCACCTTGTACCCCCACCCCTCCCCCTCAGGCAAACAGTGAGGGCCTTCTGGTCACAAGGTCACCACTCGAGGCGGGGTGGGTCCAGAGGGCAACACTAGTGGTTTTGCAGGTTCTTATCTTGGATGCGGCTGCTTCCCGTAGAACTCATTGGAACTTTCTATGCTTCTTGGACACTGCACGAGTTTCCTAGGGTTGCCAAAACAAAGCTCCTCGAACCGGGTGGGTTTGAACAACAGAAATGTACTCTCTCTCACAGCTCTGGAGGCCGAAAGTCCAAGATCAAAGTTGTGGGCAGGGTGGGGTCCTCCTGGGGGCTCTCAGGGCAGGGTGCCCCTTGCCTCTCTCCCAGTTCCTATGGTGGTGACAATCCTGGGTGTCCCTGGGCTGGTGGCTGCACCCCCAACCTCTCTACCTCCCTCTTCTCACATGGTCTCCCTCATTACAAGGACAACAGTCATTGGGTTTAGGGCCCTTCCTACCCCTTATGAGTGCATCACCATTCTTAATTATCTGCAAAGGTCTTATTTCCAAATAAGGCACAGCCTGGGCTCCTGGGTTTGGCGATATGCCGTTCAACCCACCATAGATGCTTTCGTCACTGTTGATCAAATGACTTTTTAAAAAGTGTATCTGTGATAAATTTTTCCTCAGTGAGTATCTTCTGAGAACCCATTTGTCCAAAGCACTCAGGGATTATAAGTTAAATAGAAACAACATTTCTGTAAAGACAAGCCATAGATGCCGTACATGGAGACTGACAAACAGTCCAGGACCATCTATGTCTATAGATGTGTGATAGAATGTTCTAGACTGGACACCAAGGGATAACAGATACTTAGAAATTATGAGAGGCTTCTAAAAAAAGCCTGAGTGGACCACAACCCAGGTCCTCATTTCCTGGGTGGTCTGCCGAAGGGCCTATTCACAAGTGTGCCTGCCCGGGGACCTGTCCCCACCACCTGGCCGGGGCCCAGAGCTGGCACGGAGCCACAGCCCCCTCGCCTCTGAGCCGATCCCTCGGGACCAGGGAGGAAAGAAAGTCACCTTTCCTCTGGACTAGAAAAGTCCATCCCACAGTTTCACCATCCCTTACTGACAAATAGGATTTTAAATCCTTTTATCTGGAGACAAACAGAAAGTGTGTGTTTGTGGTGAATAATTTGAGCTGATATTCTTGCCAGCTGTTAAGGGACACATGCAAAAAAAAAAAAAAAAAGTCAGTGACATCTGGTCAGCATTGATATTTTGTGACAGAAGTATTTTTTCCTGGGGGGTATTTTCCAAGAAACCACGTCTCAGAGCCCCGTCTCTCCTCTTCACCGCCCCCTCAGCCCCCAGTCCCCAACCTTTGACCTCCCTGAAAAACAAAAAGAAAGTGATCGTATTGACCAAAGCAACTGCATCCACACGGCCGGGCTCGATCAAACAATGGCGGGCAGTTGCTGTCACAGTCAGAGCTTTCAACCCAACGTTGTCCCCGCACCTGGGCTGTGGTGTCACCCCCAGTCCCGACAGCGGCCTGTTCCACCCTTGTCCTCCTCTGCTTCCCTCCCAACCACCTATATTCTGGGGATTTAGGCTTTAATTTTTTAAACAGTAAATAATGTCAAGTAAAAGCATTAATTAACTGTGAATTTGTTCTCTGAAATTGTCAAGTCTTTGCCTGATTTTCCCAAGAATGCTAATGAACAGGCAATGAAGGGAAGTTTCTCGGCGAATGCTTTGTTTCCCAGCTGGTGAGTTTCCTTCTCTGAGAGCTGGGGCTGCTAGAATATTCCTTCTCCTCTTGCTCCCCTGAGAAGCCTTTCTCGGCAGGGTGGCCTGGCCGTGGGCGCTCCCCGCAAGGGCCTGCAAGGCCACACCATCATGGTGTGCCAGCTTGGGAGCACTGCTGTAGGGGACACCCCCCCCCCCAACCCCGCCGACCCCCGGAGCTTGGACCAGGACTGGAGGAGCCCCGGCAGAGGGACCACCTATGTGAGACTCATTCCACAGACGGGGCAGCTGAGGCCAAGTCCTGCTGTTCTCCGAGGTTCCTGACCCTCTCAGTTCATTTCATGAGACCTCCCGATTCTGGTCTTTGCCAGGGCCACCTGCACATGACGGCTACTCTTCTCCGGAGCACGGGGTGCGGGCGTGGGTGGGTCAGCTCTGCCCACCGTCTCAGGGAGCCCCGCGCTGGTGAGGGGGACCCCTCCTGCCACGCCTCAGTGTGGTCTTTCCACGGACGCACGCACAGCCAGTGGGGTAGATCACCAGTCTCAGAAAGCCAACGTGCGGAGAAAAAGCTCTTTCCTGGGGTCAGCACAGGACAGGGAAAGTCGGAAATCACTTTGATAAACAGAGTTAAACGAACCTCTGCACAAACCAAATTTCAAAGTCCTGATTTCAAGGGAGGGAGAGGGCTCAAAACAGCCAACCCCACACTTTTGACCTCTGTACGTGGGCAATGCTCAGAAAATGGAAACAGCCGTGTTGCTCTGGTTCGATTGTAAGGGGAGGGCTGGCTCGCTTCCTCGGTAAGAGGCTGGGAGAGCGGCCCTTCACTTTCTGTCTGGCATCCCTGACCTCCAGGTCCCCCAGGTGCCGTCTCCAGCTGTGTGTGTGGGTGCCAACACATTGCTTTCGCCTCTGGCCATCGCTAGGTCCCTTCAAAATGTCCCGACTAAGCCCCGAGGGGTAAAGGTTGTTCATGAGTAGGTGTGTGAGAGAATGTGTTGCGTGATTTGGTTCAGATGACTGGAAAATATCCCAGTTCTCAGTCATAATTTAAGTACAGCGCATGGAACGAACGGAACATCGAGTGCCAGAGCGGTAAGGAACCCTCAAGACGTGGAAGGAGCAGAGCCCCAGAGAGGTGAAGGGGCTGGGCTCAGGTCACAGAGCTGGCAGGGGCTGTCTTGAGTGCAAAACCAGGTTTTATGACTGTCCGTCCTGTGTGTATTTCTCTTGTTTTTAATGCAAATCAACAAGATAGTCACAGACGACAGGCACCTTTGAATAAAGGCTCTCACATGCTGTTGGGTGTCGGACGGCCAATGTCCAGCCCTCATTTGATGTAATTCTACCACAGCTGCTACCATGGTCTCAAGGTTCCAGGCGAGCACTTGGCATTTATGTCATTTGTCCTCACAGAACATCTGGAAGGTTCACAGCTTTTTGAAATTGTGACGTACTATTGACTAAAAGCTTCTTTGCAGTCGTGACTTTCTGCTGTCCCGAGTGCTCCCAGCGATGAAGCTCAGGGCTGCACCGTTGAGACAGGGAGAGATCCCTTCTTTCAGGAAAGAGTGCTTCAGGCATGTGTCCCGTCTCTGCACCCCATCTGTGGAAATGTGCAGGTGAGTGTGTGGGTGCCGGTGCACAGAGAAGTTTCTGGGTTCTACCCACAGCCGCACTGTTCTTCCTCTTGAGAAGTTGTGTGACCCAGTGGTCATGCAGAGAGAGACACCCCGTGTGGAATCCCTAAGCCGCAACTCTTGCTGCATTGTGCCGCATAAGTTGATCCCAAGGGCCCTGAGCTTGATGGATGAGCACCTCGGGTCACAAAAGGCTTGCGCGTGAGAGAGGCATGCTGCACTCGCACCGTCTGAGGAGGAAAACCGTGAACTCGGACCCATGACCACCTTCTTCCTCACACAAGTCAGCCACTATTCCTCCTCACCCCAATTCTTGAGAATTTGAGAAAGATGGAAGCACTGACTCTGTGCACCTGCCCAAGCTGAGTATAACGTGGACACTTCAGCAAAGACAGCACCTTCCTCCCTCCACTTGGGGACCTTAACAGTATTTTTCTAAGGGACAGGGAATGGCATGTTTTACACTGTTTTTCGGCCATCGTTTAGTTGGCTTTTCTCCCTTCTTGCCCCAGTTTCTATCTAGACAACTGACTTACATAGTCTGGCAGAGACCCTGCCCATCTGAGCCCTAATGCTCCCAGGTGGTAGACAGAGCTGGCTGAGCACGTGTGCACCTGTTGGGTCTGTGCAGGGTCCTTCCCTGGGCTCACTGGGTCCCTTCCAGGGGACCCAGGATGGTTCTGTACAGCTGGGACTTGACTCTCCAGCCACAGTAGCAAAGACACATGTTATGATAGCAATAGCTACAGTTTCACCTCGTTTTGCCTTCTATAAACCACATAGGCATGTTTTATCTTATTAATCTCAGCAAACCAGGGTCTTCAAGTACAGAAAGAACCATAGAGGGGAGGTAGCAGGAGAGGTAAGCATGGAAAAAAATATTTTTAAGGATCTATTTTCGAGATTTGAGTTAGTGAATGTTTAGAAGGTAAAGAAAAAGGTTCTGAATATTTTATGCATGTAGCTGTCACTTTGAAAAGAGTCATTTCATGGAATGACATAAATTTGAAATACTGTTATGTGTAAGTAGATAAACACAGCTTTGGCCTCCAATCAAACTCGGTAGAGTGGGGGTATGATCAGTCATCCAACGAGGTAAGTCCAGATTATTAACCTTTGCATTTAAGACGCATCAAAACGGATCAATTTTATTATGGCTTCAGCCAGGTGTTATATTTGTATCATGCAACCTTTATTTTCTATTGTTATATTGTTTTTTAAAGTCTGGATTATTTTTGGTCCTCAACAAAAGGAGGTGCCTCTGGAGGGAGCTTCCCTGCACACCGAGGGGGTGGGGGGGGGTGCCTGGAATTCTTACTGCAATAGTGTGGGCTGCGAGGCCTCCGCCCTGTGACCTTCCCCCAGGGGGCCTGTGCCCAGTTTGGGTGTGGGGTCATCTCTTAACACCACCAAGAGGGAAAAAACCACTTCTTTGTTGTACAAAGTAATTTTAGTTTTAAATTCTAAATTAAGCCGTGTTATAGAAAGTTAGAGAAAAGATTTCTCAGTCCTAGGATTCATGTCATGTGCTATGTTTTCTTGCGTCTGCCTTCCCTACATGTACTTTCTGTAAAGTTACAATCGGCCTGTAAACAAGTTACATCTGTTATTTTTTACCCACATTGCTATTAGTAATTTCTATGTGGCTGCCTAGTCTGCAAAACTAGCATTTTAAAAGGCTGCTTAATACTCCATGAAGCATCCAGTTTATTTAGAAAAATCTCGCTACTACAATGACATTGTGGCCCAAAACCTCACCCTCCCACCCACACTGGGTACTGAGTCCGAGAGCACGGGCATGACCGGTTGTCAGTACACATCACCACGGACCAGATCTCTTGCCCCGCAGACTGAACCAACTTCAGTTCCACTGAGAGAGAACAACTGACTGACGTTCTATGACGTAATAGGTGAGCGATTAGTTTCGTTACACTATGAGCAAATTTGGCCACCTTCTCATTAAGACAACGATTTTTCTCTCACCTTTAATTAGTAAAATGTTTGCTGCTTTCCCGGCAAGTGTCTGATCTTATTATGTGATAAGCGGCCCCTTTCGACATTGCTGTGACTGCCTGGCCCCCGTCGGACTATCCAAACCCCTCAAGAACAGTGCTACTCTCTGGGTGCCTGGGGGCTCAGTCAGTGAGGCGTCCGACTCTTGATCTCCGCTCAGGTCATGATCTCGTGGCTCATGGGATCGAGCCCTGTGTTGGGCTCAGTGCTGACAGCTCAGAGCCTGGAGCCTGCTTGGGATTCTCTCTCTGCCCACCCCCTCTGTCTCTCAAAACAAATAAACAAACACGTAAAAAAACCAGTGATATTCTCCGTCTTTTTGTCACCAAAGCCCCTTTCTATTTTCTCCACAGAGCCTGTGTTCACTTTCACTTTGATAGGTTTTACTGTTTTGTTGATCAAAGGCATATTCAATTGCCAAAGAGAGCAGCTGTTGAGTGTAGGATGACCAGTGTACCAGTCTGATTTGATGCGATCCCAGACCAAAGGAAGGCCTCTTGTCTCAGCCTTGTTTTAGCCAATCTGTGCAGGCTGGGCGAGAGCTTGGGGGTCCCCATGACAACTCCCCACTTCTCAGATGACCAGCTCGGTAAGCCTGAACCCTGTGCTACCCTCTTCCTGAATTACTCAGGGGTGCTGTTAGAAAGCACTGGTGGTATGTCTTTCCTGGGGTGGTTGAGGCAAGGGGAAGGAGACCTCAGTTCTTCCTTTCATCCTGACCCCCAGAGCCCCAGAAAGGTGAGGAAGGTGAAACTCGGGTGCCCAGAGCTCACTCACTTCGACAAAGTCACTTGAGGACTCAGAACTTTGGGGAACTCATGGAAATTGCCCGAATAATCTTCCTGCCCCTGAAGCATTTACAAAGCTGGATCAATGGAGATCATTGCTGGTTACAAGAAGCACCTGTGTGCCAGGAAACGCACTGGGCGCTGTCTACTGGCCCTGTGCTCATGAGGGTTTGAAAGATCTGTGCTTCCATTCCAGGCTCAAGGAACCTGAGATTCCTCGAGGTGAAGTATCTTTTCCAGGGTGTCATGGCTGGTAAATCCTAATGCCCAGATCTGATTTGTGTTTTGTGCTCTTTTCACTGGCTATTTATTGGGCCTGTGGGGCACGGAAACTGTCTAAACCTACACGTCCCTCTGGGATTTCATTATCTTTTCCCTGACACTTCACATTTGACGGTTGGCCCAAGACTCTTGGCCAAGTATGGACTTGGTGTGGTTCAGACAAATTGCCTAGGGATGTATTTTCATTTCTGTGCTTTGTAATTAAAAGATTTCAACAGCAACTGTGTATTAGAAAACACAGTAAATAAACATTTTTATGAAGCAGGTGATTTGCTTATAAAGGCAGTAATTGATGTAGGGCTTAGAGCAGAAGAAATGGCTTTTTTCCCTAGGATTTTCCTGTCTTTTTGCACGTGGCTAGCCGGGAAAGCCGCTAACGACGGGCTGGGCTGGAATTATGGACCATTTCCCTTGGGCGGCAGCCAGTTTTCTGCAGCAGGGTGAAGAGTCTGGGGAGCATGAGAGCTCTGTGCTCTTGTGATATTCATGCGGGGTCTGGCTCTCAGCCATTAATGTGTTTATTTCCCTCAGGTCTTGGTTGTGAACCCATAAGAACCCAGACTTTTAATGGCAGTGGAAGGGCCGGACTGGGAGCATGCCAGCAGAGAGGGAGCCTTTGGAAGTAAGAAAACCTGTGTTCTAAGCACGGCATCATTAGCCGGGTCACCTGGCTTAGGTTATCGCAGTTCTCCGAACCATAGTTTCCCCATCTGGAGATGAGGATTACGTCTCTTCCTCTGTGGTGCTGCTGCGAAGTTCAAACGAAATAAACTCACGTAACCTGCTACGTGGAAGCTTAATATGATTCTCAACAATTGCTTCATCCATTGGGAAGAGCTCTCTATGGAGTCAGATTTTATCTGTTTGTTGAGGCTCAGACCAGATCCCAAGTGGCAAACAAACTTACATCAAGGCAGAAGCCCTCTGCACGGGGTTCCAGTCCGTCCTGGGCGTCAGCTGTCACGGGTTACGTGCAGCGTGCTGCCATGTGCATTTTTACGTCTGTGCCGAACTGGGCGATCAGCCTGTCCATCTCAGAGGAGATCATAGTACTCAGCACAGGGGCTGGTCCTCACTCAGACACTCGCGCACTGACTTGTTCGTGTAGCCAGCACTGATGATGTGGCATTTTCAAAGCAGGTGCCTTTGGGCAGGTGGGCTGGCCACACACTGGCTGACGCAGTGTGGCCTCTGCCCAGCTGTCTCCTGTTTCCCCGGTTCCTCGGGGACTGGATGAGGGCGGAATCGAGAATTCTCCCAAGCGTGTCTCAGCTGATTCTGGAGATTGGACTTTGTGTGGCACCAATGAACCAAAAAAAGAAATGCTATTTTGATTTGGTCACTTATTGGCATGGGGTTTTATTTTTGCCACTTTGTGGTGAACGAGACCCACTGGTGTGTACTCACTGGGGCCCCTGAAACCCACTGTGCCCTGACATGTGGACAGATGGGAGCAGCTGACTGCACAGAGCCCAGACTTTTGTTTCCAGTGGGATGAAGTCACCACGAATAGGCACACCATGCCAGTTGGTCGTAGCTAACATTATACGATGTTGAAAGGTAACTTTAGAGAGAAGCCTGTGACACCAGTGAGGGACCTGGGTGAAGGGTGTGGTGACGTCTCAGACACATTTCTACGTGAAGAGAAACGTAGGAGAAGGAAGGGATAAAGGGAGAAGATAGAAGGGAGGAGGGGAAGGGGAGGAGGCAGAAGAGGGAAGAGGAGAGAGAGGGGCGGGGGGAGGACGAAGGAAAGGGAGAGGAGGGAGAGAGAAAGGGGAGGAGGGGGTGAGAGTGGGAAGAAGGGGGGGAAGGGGGTAGGGAGAGGGAGGAGGGGGGAGTAGGGAGAGAAGGGAGGGGAAGGGAGAGGGAGGAGGAGGGAGGAGGGAGAGATGAGGGGAGAGAGTAGAGTTAGGGTTGGGGGGAGGGGAGAAGGGAGAGGGAAAGGGGAGGAGGAGGGAGAGGAGAGAGGAGAGAGGAGGGAGGAGGGGGAGGGAGAGGAGAGAGGGGAGAAGGGAAAGGAGGTAGGGGGAGCAGTGAGGGTTATAGGAGGTAAGACAGGGCGGGGGTCACTCTTGCTCTTCTTTCTCTTCTTTGAAACCAGTGTCCCCTGGGCTGGATGTGCCCTTGGGTGGAAGACTTTTAGTGAAAGGGACTAACAGTTCTAGAACATAGTAGATTTCACAACCATGCTTACATTTTGTCTTTCTTCCAGCAAGTTCCGAATGTGCAGAGGGTGGTATGACATCATGTTGACAACAGTTGGTGGTGTCGTCAGGTAGAAGATGCTCTTACTGTCTTCGGGTTGTTTGCCGGGCAGCAGGGGTGACGTCCTGGGAGCGGAGTCAGTCTGTGGTCCAGCAGGAAGCCCGGTGGGTGCTGGCGCCCTTCCGTGCTCCCGATCCGGTCACAGCGGGCACCGGGTCAGCCGGCGGTCCTCACCTGACCAGCTGGACACAGGCCTTCCCTCTGTCAGGAGGCCCGGGAAGAACTCGTCAGTTTGCTGACTTCTGGTTCATTAAATTCAGTGCCACACGAAGGATCTTACTCGCGATCTGTGTTTTCCGACGGGGGCTAGCTGGTCTTCTCCCAGGGGCTTGGCGGGTGAGACACGCTTCTGCCGTCTTGAGGCCACGGTAACACTCCCAGTTCTTCACAACCTTTGCCCCTGCCCACCCTTCACGCCCGCAGCTCAGGGCGCCCAGGACCTCGGACAAACTCCACCGCGGACGAGGTGCTCGCTCAGCGGAACAGAAGCAGCCCCCCGGGGGTGAACCGTAACGCACGTCAGCCGGCAAACTCGGGGCATCTGTGCAGAAGCCGGCGTCGGGTGGCGATGCCGTGTTCGGGAAATGATGCCCGTCTGGCTCTCGTTGGCTTCTTCCTCCAATTATCCCGGAGGAGGCATCCTAGGAAAGGTGGAAGGCGTGCACGGGAACCCAGGCAGCTTCCTGATCTTATAATCCCTGGCGAACAATTCCTCATTGATACTGGCAACGAAGGCAGAATCCCCGTTTGGTCCATGTCACTTTCAGAAGTCCCCAAGCCCACGGGCTCCACTCGCTGACGGTATCTGCCTGGCAGGGACTCATAAACTTAGATGAGACACTGGAGCCCCGGGGGACACACTTACAATGAAGTGAGAGTGTCCTCTCCGTTCCCGGGGAAATTTAGAAACCACCGGTGTTTTCTCTGCTCACATCACGGCATAGAGCGCCTGCGATCTCGCGTAGGCATAAGATCTTGCCCGCTCCGTGGACGGGGGCTCCAGAGACCCCAGTGTCCCGCGCACGGTGCTTCTCACGGAGAGAGGATGCTTCACGGTGGGAGAGCGCCCGGAGGCACCGTCTGACGAGGCTGACAGGCCTCGGGCGCTGCAGGTCTGGACCTCCGGCACCAGGCCTGCTGCCCACGGCCTCCACACACTCGCGGCCCATCCCCACAGAAGACCAGCCTGAGCAGCTGATCACATTTCACTGCGTCTGGGAGGGAGGCCCTCAGAGGAGGGGTTCCGGGGCGAGAGGCCCAAGTGACCACCGCGAAGGCGTCAGTGAGGGGGCAGGGCCCACGGGGGCCAGCCCGCCCGCACCCGGCAGTGGCCCCATCGAGGCCTCGGACGGCTTCTCTCGTTTGGAAATTGCGGTGTGCGTGGCTTCTGGCCAGTTTGGTGTCACTGAAGCAAGCCGGCCCCTTAAAGGACTCCCACTGTCACTTTAGTGGGGCCTGTTCAATGGGCCACATTTCATTCAGTCCTCAGGATTGTCCGCTTCCTGGATGTTTGCTGTGGTCTCTGCTGTTTCGCTGAGACAATAAACCCTCCTGGCATGAGCTATGCCTTTCTCTGTAAACCGTGCAGTGTTCACGTTTGCTGAAGGTAAACGAATCACGGTACCCCCGGGACCCGGGGCCCTCGTGAGATCATTGCACCACCCACCTCCAGGTGGAGTCCCCCAGATTGATGATCTATTTATAAAGGCCTCTAGGACAGGGTTGCCAGAAAAAGGAGGATCTCAGGTAAACTTGAATTTCAGGTAAATCGCAGACGATTTTGTGCTGTAAGTATGTCCCCAAATATTTCTGGGGACAAACTTAGGCTAAAACATGTCATAGTGTATCTTAAATAAACTTTAATTGGATGTCCTGCAGTTTTATTTGCTAAATCTGGCCCCGGTTCTGAGGGCCGCACTTCACGACGAGGTAGCCCCAGACACAGGGCCTGGGACTGGGCCCCGAGCCAGGGGCGGGTCGGGGGTGGGGATGGGGGGGACACATGTGGCGGCTGGGCTCTCGGAGGCTGAGCGGCCTGATTCACAGCAACACAAGGTGAGATATTTTCGGCATCTGCCGCCGACCCAGGCTTAACTCGAGCTTCAGAAGCTGCTTCTCTGCAGCCGCTGACCTATTTCTAGGCAGCGACTTTCCCATATCATGAGTCTGTGTATTACTTTTAAGGGACATTCTGCAGACTAAACGTAAGCCACGGTCAGGACTCCTTTCTGGCAAATGACTGGAGGCTCTGGAAGGGGAGTGTCAGCTGTGCGGTGAAGCCCTGATTGAATCTGTAATTAAAGTCAGCCTTGCCGGGAGCCGCTGTGCTAACCTGTAGTGCCTCCTGTTCCGCTCTTGGAAGAGCCGTGCTCTTGGAATTCGGGGAAACTTCGGTTCTCATTCTATAAAGAGCAGCTTCAGAAGAGATATGCTGAGTGGCAATTATCAGCACGAATGTCAAATTTATTGAATGAAGCTCTTTAAATATGCTAATGACTCAGCCCTCACAGCAGGAAGGAAGGATTTTACAGATGAAACTGGAAATAAAGGTTCAGAAACGACCCCCAGAGGGGTGCCTGGGGGGCTCAGTTGGTTAAGCGTCTGACTTTGGCTCAGGTCATGATCTCACAGTTTGTGGCTTTGAGCCCCACGTCGGGCTCTGTGCTGACAGCTCAGAGCCTGGAGCCTGCTTTGGATTCTGTGTCTCCCTCTCTCTCTACCCCTCCCCCGTCATGCTCTGTCTCCTTCAAAAATAAATAAAGATTGAAAAAAGAAAGGGCTCATGGGTGGTGACAGTGCTCGAATCTAGAGTCTGGCAAAGTCTTTCTCGTCTTAGGAAATGAGAGAGAAGGACATAGAGAAACAGAGAGATGCACACAGAGAGAAAGAGAGACAGAGACACCCAGAGAGACAGAGACAGGGAGATGCACAGAGGGACAGACAGTGGCAGACGGAGAAGGAACTGCAAAATGAGGACAAAGTGTAGCCCAGGACCATGAAGTACAGCTGTTGCCCCTCAGTGAGGCTGGTCCTCTGCTCTGGGTGGGAGCCTGGGGCTGTGGGGTCAGCGTGGCCCCTCAATGCTCAGTCCTGGCCTTCGGTGGCAGGGAGCCAGCTTGTGGACAGCCCTGCCCGGTCAAATTCTGAGCAGGTAGAGAGCTTCCTGGGGGCCGGCCTCTGCTCTTCCCTGTGCCTTCTCCTGACAACGTGTCCCCAAGGGGGACTTGAGGCACACGGTCTGTGGGGAAACACGGTGAAGCATGAGAAGCACTTCTCTCCAGGAGCCCCTGGTTCCAGACCGCCAGCAGCCCACGTCTTCCCTGCTCTGCAAGGTCCCGGGCGGGTTCACAGCCACAAGAACGGCCGCCTGCCTGGTTCCTGCCCCTGCCTTCCGGGGGGAAGGGGGGGGACGCCCAGTGTCAGAACTGCCTCCCTGTGAGGTGTCTGCCTGCCTGGTTGTCGGGGGCCTTGCTTTCCTTTATTATTACGTTCAGTCTCCAGGGCTCACCACTGTGCTGGCCGGTAGCAGGTGCTCCGTAAACGTTGATGGACGGATTGACCCGTCCGGGGAAAGCACAGAGGTAGTGCCCTCGGGCTAGTGTGTGCAAATGTACGACCTTACTATGGAACTGCTGCTATGTCACCGCGTGTTGAGGGAGAATCTGTGTTGATGGACTTGCAGGGATAGTTCCTGACTTTGTGGAAAGAGGTGGTGTCCCCAGAGCTCGGTCCCAGTGCCCCTGCTCAGGGCAGGGCCGCTCTTCAGGCCGAAGAGGCTCTGGGTCCCTGACCCCGGCACCCGGGAAGGAGCCTGAAGGGCTGAGTGGGTTTCCCGGAGCTGCTGGGCCTCGCTGGGGTCGCGGCTCCCTGCCAGGTGCCCGGCTGTGTGGTAGCGGGGGACCCTGCCGTGTCTGTGTCCTCCACACATGTGCACCATTTTGAAGGGTGAGTTTCAGCCAGATTTTAGTATTTCTGCGATTCCCTTGGGGGAAGGCAGTGACAAATTAGTAAAAAGCTGAGAAGGACTCGACACAAAGCATTTTCAAAGAAACGCATTTTAGTATTTTAGGTACAGAAGACGCTGGAGAAACTGTTAAGAAAATCAATGTGGTCTCAAAGCGTGTGCTTTAGCCAACACGGTCTGTTTAGCGGGATGGGCAGGCCGAGTCTGGTCTGCGTTGGGGCCGCTAGGTGCAAGCTTGCAGGGAACGTGGCTCCCTGGGCTCCGGGTCCGTGGCTGCAAGATAGACTCCCTCCGCCGGGTCTGGGCTGTGGGGAACCCCCTTGTCCGTTGCTGTCCCTTCCCCTGCTTTGTTCGCAGACAGTGCTCTCCTCGGTCCTGAGCCAGTTCCTGGCACATATGAGGGGCTTACTGTATGTAAATTCAATAAATTTAGAAGATGAAAAGTACTAAATTAGTATTTGTATCCTGTTTTTCCTGTATCAGATTTCCCAAATCTGTGACTGCCGTCGTGTTCAACAGAACAGCGAGTGGCTTTGTAGACTTGCTCTGTCCTCTCCACAAGTCCCTGCCTCCAGGGACAGGTGTCTCCAAGCCATTTCACATGATGCGTTATCCCAGCTCCTGGCTGAATGCTGGAGCCACCTGGCTCACAGTGGCACCCGTCTTCATTTCAAATGACAGGCGGATCCCCACGGCTTCTCAAGGTTGGTTACACTGCTGCCAACTTGCCCTTGGACACGTGCACTCGTGGCTGGGGACCCAGATGGACAGCTCATACAGCCTCATGGTTCCCTGGTTTCCTTACACAAGAGTTCAGATGCAGCCAACAGCGAGATTACACTTTGATTCTCTTGGAAATTTCAGCCAAGAAGAAGTTCTTAATGTAAGTTTTTAAAGCTTATTTATTTTGAGAGAGAGACAGAGAGACACAGAGAGTGAACGCAGGAGCAGGGCAGGGGCAGAGAGAGAGCGAGAGAGAGACCGAATCCCAATCAGGCTCTGCGGGGCTCGAACTCAGGAACCGTGAGATCACGACCTGAGCCAAAACTAGGAGTGGGACGCTTAACTGATGGGACCACCCAGCGCCCCTCAACCAAGAATTGAAATCCTGTCTTTGGGCTCAGGCATTAGAGGGCAGAGTGACATTTCTTAGGGCCACACAGACAACCTGAATCCCTGGTTCCTAACTGTGCTCACGAGGCTACCACGCACGTGGATTTCTCCAGAGCCTTCATGACCTTGAGTGGGAACAGGATGCAGGAGTGTTAATACTTTCTTTGTGAACTGCTTTGTCACCCCCAAGAAAAAGTGTTTACATCTCGATAGATTTTAGGTTTAGCTGATTTTGTTTCTGTGGCTGCATCAGGGTTCTGGACTCACTTGCAGACCGACTTCCTGCGTTCCCTGTATTCCCTGTGTGGACCCAGTGCAGTGCGGCAAAACAGGCTGGTGTGCCCTGGGCACAGGTGTGGGTGACAAGCGGTCACCTGGCTTGAGGGCACGCACACTGAGATCCAGAGGCGTGTCACCACACGCGGTGTGAACTGAGGCTAGGTGCCGCTCGCCGGATCTAGAGCTTGAAGGCTGTCCCGAGTGTCACTGCACAGGTCGCGTCCTCTAGGCCTGTAATGCGGCTTCAGTGTTGCCCTAACCTTGGCACCGACAGGATCTGCAGGACCTTTGTGCCCCGTAAGTACAGAAGCGCAGGAAAGCAGGGTGAAGGAGGCCTGGGCCATCGTCACCCACCCCCGGCTGGCCTGGTTTTAGTCTGACAGAAGCTTTGGAAAACAGTCCGAGAGGCATAACCCTGGACTTGCCAGCTGAACTGTCTCCCTGACGACTGTCGCCAAAGCCGATGACCTTCCTTCTTTCTGTTTATCCGACGCGCCTTGTGCTGCAGTCTTAACCCCGCTCCGAGCCGTGCACCTGGGCCTGTGGACACAGGCTTCAGAATGAGTCAGTTTAGGGTCAAGGGGTTTTTCTGTGGAAATTCTGAGGCAGATAGTGAACCTGATCGATGCCGCTGATTAACGATGAAGATTCCAATGTTGCCGCGGTCGACAAAGACCGGAGAAAAGTCACCTTAGAAACGTGCGTGTGTTTGTAGACCTGGTTTTATCACCTGCAAGGGGGCGGTCGCCCTGCTAACCCGAAGTGGATTCCAGCGTGGCTCTGCCTTTGATGGCTGTGTGGACCCGCCACCTTCCTTATCGGAAACATCTAGCAATGTTTCCCAGGAGAGAAGTGTGAGCACAAAGAAGACAAAGGCGGGGAAGCCGCCTCGCTCCTGGTTGTCCCGCAGGAAGTGGGATTCGCCCCAGGCAGTGACTTGTGCTTTCCTGGGGCCTCAGGGTCAGGTCAGAAAGCCTGGTGGTTGTGCGACGGGAGCTTGGGAGCTTCAGAAGCGCAAAGGCCACCTCGAGGAAACGTGGTCACATGGGACAAGTGTGGGAGGGCGCCGGACGACAGAGGGCGTGACGTGCCGGCTCTCCTCCCAGCTCGGGGGCCTTTCTCACACGGGAGACTCTGACCACCCTTTCCGTGGCCAATCCTTGGAGATACGTGTTTCCTTCAGACGGGGCACCCCTCCCCCAGTCACCAGAGCGGCTGACATCTGTCACGGCCACTGAGCTTTGGACCAGCACGCATCAGCCACCAGGAGGCTTAAATAGTAACAAGTGATACCACGTGCTCGTGGGGGACTTCGCGGTTTGCGGGTGTCGTGACCCACACAACGAGGGCCGTGTTGTTCTCTTTGTCCAAAGCTTCCCACGTGGCGCTGTAGGGATGGCTCGGTGCCTCCCTGGGGACCTGACTGCTTCTTCGGGGCCTGCAGGCTGCCCGGCTTCCAGAAGTATGAGTCCCTCTGAGATTTTCACAAGCTCACTCACTCTTTTGCTCAAAAGGATCGCTTGGCGTCTGCTCGTAGCAAGGACCAGAATCGGAGGATCGTTGGGTTTTCTCGGACGTGCCCAAAACGGAGGGCGTGTTGACCCCGCGGAATGCTCCTGGGCGTTGCAGGGGAGCGGGTCCCTGCCTGTGTGGACAGCGGCGGGGTCCCCAAAGCTGGTGTAGAACGGCCTTCCTCTCCCAGACACGTGTCTTGCACACAAGGGTCAGACGTGGAAAGGGCTGCAGACCGGAGAAGCAGCGTTCCTCACGCTCCCCCGAACACTTCCCACCGTCGCTTCCCTCGTCTTGCTACCGTTTTCCACAGGAGATAAGTCCACTTCCCGGGTAGCAGGAAGCCAAGGGAGAGACCTGACCAAGGCCTGTCTCCGCGAGCCCGTGGCTCCTCTGCAGGAGCACGCGGGCAGCCGCCACGGCAGGGGCGTGAGGAGGGTGAGGTACAGCTCTCTGTAACTGTACTTATACCCGAAGAGCGATCGTCGATGGCAGCTGGACAGTCTCCTCGGGGAGCCCGGGGAACCATCTCCATTGTTGTGGGAGGAACCGGGGGTTTTTAATGACAAAAAACCCCCCCACACACGTGAAGAAAGCACAGCGTTCTCGTGGGAGCCAAGGCTTTCTTCCGGTGATGTGGGTTTGTGCCTCAGTTTCTCCATTTCCACATTGGCTTCATGAAATAATTTCCTTTCGTAGCCCTTGGAATGCGCGGAGGCTGAGTGAGGCCACTGCTATGAGCAGGGCCCAGGATGGCAAAGGGTGGGCCACAGAGGCGCAGCCTGGGTCCCGGCCGGGACTGCCCCCCCGCCCCGCGGTGACCCTGGTGTCCGGGCGCCGTACCTCTGAGCCTCCGCGGTTACCTTCCTCAACTTTGGTTTTCCAAGTAAAGGGTGTCCGGCAGGAACTTAAAGTTAAGTAAATAAAAGTTACTCCTTCTTTAGGTAAATTGTAAAACCTTAAGGAAAATGAAACATCTCCTAGGGTCGTTGGGCCTGGCCGTGGAGTGGCTGGTGTTTCAGGTGCCGTGAGCCCCGCATCTGCCTGAAGGGGACCTCAGTCGCTGTCCGTGCCGGAGTTCACCAGACAGCCAGGTGCGCTCCTCCATGGACGGCTCGTAGGACCGCAGCCATGAGGACAGAGGCCACCCCATCACACAGCGGGTCTTGGAAAAACAAAGGTTAACAGTCTTCCTTAATAAAACCCCTTACAGGCAACTCCTCAAAGTGAAAAAGTAAAAAAGCAAAAACCAAAGGGAAAGACCAGTTCCCAAACCAAGAATGAGGGCCAGCAGTGCCCTTTCTGCCGTAACACAGACATCTCCAAAGTGACCTGTGCCCGCATTCACTGAGTCCTCCATAAGTGAGGGGCTCTCCAGGGAGGCTGTAAACAGTGACAGCATGGCCTCTGCCTCGGTTTCCCCACCTAGTTGCCTCTTCAAAAGCTACCTGATAACACTCCCAATTAAATGTAAGACCGTCCTTCAGGTGAGAAACGGCACTGGAGACAGAGGCACTGATTTTGGTCTGGATTTGGGGTTTGGTCTGCATTTCTCTCGGCCCCAGCTTTAAAGGGGGTGCTTGACTTCCCACCCTAGGTCCCACTGTGAGTGTTCAGTGCCCAGTAGAAAGCAGAAGGAGAGGGCCTGCGCCCCAGGGCCTGGGGTGAGGTGTGGGCTCGCTCTAATCCGCTGGCGCAGAGTGGCCCGCCTAATACTAGCAAAGAGGGATTTAGGTCTATCCTGTCTGCTCTGGGCAGCTCCTCCCCTCCCCCTCCCCAGACTCACGGCCGTCTCACTCTGATGGACGGGAAGCAGGGGCACCTGAGGGGCTGGTGCTGCTGGTCTGCACTGGCCTGATTTTGAGGACTGACTGCTGGTGGCCAGAGCTGGGCAAGATGCTGGGGTCAGGACTGATTACAGACCCTTCCCCAACCTACCCCTGACCCTCTCCCCTCACCCCCTCTCCTTCTCTTCTCCTCTGGGGGGCCTAGAGAAGGGACAGGAACATCTGTGCAATGACACATGAGAAGGAGTGACGATATGGCAGGAGGAGGCATGAGGTTCGGTAGAGCCTCCCACTCTAGGTCTAACTCCCACCTAAACACAAGAGGGGAGAGTGAGGGTGTGTGTGTGTCTGGGGCGGTGGGGGGTGGGGGGTTTTGGGAGTTGGGAGAGCTGCCAGAGAACTGGAACCCCAGAGGAGTTGAGACCCCCCCCCCCCCCCCCCCCCCCCCCCCCCGGGGGCGCCCCCCCCCGGCGGCGGGGGCGGCCCCCCCGGGTTGCAGGTTAGACCCCCCAGGTTGCAGGGGGGGCCCCCCAGGCCGCCCGGGACCCCCCCCCCCAGGCTGCAGGTGAGATCCCCCCAGGCTGCAGGTGAGAACCACCCCCAGGTTGCGGGGGAGACCTCCCCAGGTTGCAGGGGAGACCCCCCCCAGGCTGCACAGGACACCCCCACCAGGCTGCAGGTGAGATCCCCCCAGGTTGCAGGTGAGATTCCCCCAGGCTGCAGGTGAGATCCCCCCAGGTTGCAGGGGAGACCCCCCAGGCTGCACGGGACACACCCCCAGGCTGCAGGTGAGATCCCCCCAGGTTGCAGGGGAGACCCCCCCAGGTTGCAAGGGAGACCCCGCCCCCCACACTGCAGGTGAGATACCCCTCTCCCCCGCCGGGCTCCATGTGTCTGGTTGCCTTATTTGCTGCTGTGTGGCCGCCTCTGCTTGGCTGGGGGTGAGAACCTGCCCCCCCCCCCCCCCCCCCCCCGTCCCCGGCAGTTGTACCCCTGAGTCTGCAGCCCGTGCTCACGGGAGAACAGGGCCGAGGCTTGCCCTTCAGTGTGGGCTTAAGTTGCTGTGGTCTTCCCACGGGACCAGCAGCTGGGCTTCCGGCCTACGACCTTCTGTGACTCTGAATCTTCCCCAGCGTCTCTGGATGTCTGTTCCTGCAGGGACTGGCGTGGTGCCAGAGGAGGGGTGGAGGCCCCAGCAGGCCCCGAGTCCCCGAAGGTCAAGCAAACGAAGATCCGCAAGCCACACCCTGGCATCTGCTTCCCATATTCCTGCAGCTCTAGACCCAGACCTGCAGGCCCCTGGCCAGGCCCCGTGCCCAGGGTGTCTCGGAGGCTGCCCCCCTCCCCCGCTCCCCATCGCCGTCGGCGCCGATTTAGGCTGAGGCTTCTGCCCCCGGTGTCACACCCACGATGGGTTTGGGGTGGCACCTGAGAGCAGACAGGCGGCTCCTGGGAGCGGGAGGACAGCACCGTGCAGCTGTGCGTGGGCCCCCTGTGCAGCATCACGGCCGCTGCCAGAGAACCGCTTCCCTCTCTGTGGGAGCCAAGCGCTCGCCCTCATTAGCGTGTGTTTTAAAACTCCCAAGCCGCCTCCAGCAGGGCCAGCAGGCAGCGCTCGGCTGTGAACCCGCAGGCGGCCCGGGGAGGCCTGGAGCCCTGGGACATGGGCCTGTCCTTGGTGCGCCCGGGTCGGTCCCTTCCTCCTGACGTGGTCTGTGTGAGGTGGGGTGAGGGCTACTCTTCCCTCCTACGTGCGGGTGACACTGGCTCTCAGCAGCAGGCCGTCCTCCGGGGACCCAGGGTGAACCCACAGCTCTGAGATTGTCGTTCGTGGCTATTTCTGCCAGAACGATTTGCAGTTTTCAAAGGACCGTCATGTCATCACTCTGGGGTCCCTCCCGGGAGCAGAGCAGGTAAGGTCCCACTCACTGACAGAGAGAGGGGCCCAGGATCGATGGCCCGGGGCCTTCCCTCAGTGCGTGGGGACTCGGCGATGGGCTGGGTCTCCGGCAGCCGGGGCGGTCTCCCCCCCCCCCCCCCCCGGCGGTGCGGTGGCCTCCACAGAGAGGCCCAAACATTGCAGTTCCAGACTGACAGTGAGAAGGATGTGCAGGGTCCTGCCCCAGCAGCCCTGAGCCTTAGGCCCCACTCCTTTCTGCTGCTGCTGAAGGCGGAGGCTGATGTGGCTTGAGGCGAGGCCATGACATGGTCACAGCACTGGGTTCCGTGAATGTCACGCAGGTAGCTAGCTGGCTGGCTGACCGGAGAGGCAGTGCGGGGTGCCGTGACGGCACTAAGACACCGTCACTCTGGTTTCATGACCCGGCAGTCCCAGCAAGGCTTCTGCAGAGTGTGTAGGACTTGTGTGCACACTGTACCAACCAGACAGAGGCCATCACCCGAAACAGCGTCTCTTCCATGGTCTCGAATCTGCTCCGAAAGCCGTTCCTTTTGCATTCTTTTCTGTCCATCAGACACGAGGTTTCATCTAAGAAAGGACGGAGATCGCCGGCAGAAAGCACAGGGCACTGAGCGCCCACAGGCAGCTGGGAATTCTCCTTCCCAGGGACCTGAACCTTCCGGGCAGACGGCAGCATAATTGTCCCAGAGCCTGGGCACTGATCTTGCATTTTATGTGGCAATGAAATGCTAATTGGGATTGGACACATTCTAATTACCAGCATGACAGTGGATGATCACATACGCTGGTCGGGGAGGCAAACAACCGAACTTGTAAAATTTGGTTTCCCACACTCTCGCCGGGTGGGGGGCGGGGGACAGACACACCCACCGCACAGACGGCTTCCTCTCACACCTGCTGGGCTCCACAGAGCCTGGGCTAGGACCCCCGGGCCCCACAGGACAGGGAGAGGGTGTGGTGCCTCGAGGAGGCCGGATCCCAGGCCCTCGGGTTGTGCGGTGCAAAGTTTCACCCCCTAAGGACCCACAAGGCACCGAGTCACTGTGTCTGAGGACACATCAAATTCTGACTTTCCCTTTGCATGCCATCTACCCAGTGGGGAGGTCTCTGCATTTTGTGAATTTACATTTTCATCTGAATTTTGTGATTTCAAAGGCTTTGGGGAATAAGCTGGGCCACATGGGGTCCCTGGAGCCAGTCCCTGGAGCCTCATCGGGCGAGTCCCACATTCCATCAGAGGCACCTCTCATCCGTGAAGTGGGGTGACCACATCACCTCCGTGGGTTTGGCATGAGCAGAAAATGAATGAATTGTTCATACACCGGCCAGGTACACAGTAGGTGTTCTATAAATGTCCCTGTCTGTTTATAAATTGCCGATTATTTACAAAATTGGACTATCCTGGAGTACTGAGAGGATTCTCAATATGGTATACTTAGGAATTTTAAGAATGCTTTAAAGAAACCGTTTCCTGCTCAGTACTTACTTTTTCAAATTTGACTGTGCTCTGGACATCGTTTTTATTAGAGAAAAAAATTTTAATGTTAATTCTTGAGAGAGAGACACACACACACACACACACACACACACACACACGGAGCGTGAATGGGGGAGGGGCAGAGAGAGAGGGAGACACAGAATCCGGAGCAGGCTCCAGGCTGTGAGCTGTCAGCTGTCAGCACAGAGCCTGACACAGGGTTCGAACTCACAAACTGCGCGAGATGATGACCTGAGCTGAAGTTGGATGCTTAACCGACTGAGCCACCCAGGCACCCCCAGGGCTCTGGACATCATATGCAAAGTGAGCATGTGACCTTGGGGCCCTTGGGTCTAAAAACAAAGCCACCAGGGAGGCAGGGGCCCGGGGACATGGGGGGTGCCACAGCCTGTTTCTTCTGCCAGGTGTCCCAGAGGGTGCCTGGGGCACAGAGCTGTGTGAGCTCACGCCAGTCCCAGGGCACAGGGAGAGGAGGCAGGGGGAGGCACAGCGGTGAGCCCTGCCTGTAGGATTCCTGAGGCCTCCTGACTGCAGGAAGGCGCTCCGTGGTCAACAGGCACACACACTCCTTCTTCCCTGCTGCCTGCTCCCCTGGGATCCGTCACTAAAGTAGCTCCCGTGGGGGGTGGGGGGTGGGGATGGTGTGTCACCTCTGAAGCCCCACCTCCTCGGGGTGCGACAGAAGGGCCAAGGGAAGATGACAGCTTGGGGCGCTCTGATCACCAGCCGCCAGGCAGCACCCCATTTGCAGAGGGGCTCCCAGATCAGACGCGCAAATTAGAGTGCTCACACACATTTCATTACTGGGCTTAAGAGCCGTATCAAGGACCAGGAGGAAAACAATGCATCGTTTTATAGCATTTTAAGTTAAAAACTTGCGCGAGAGGGAAAGCTGGCCTGTCCAGGAGCCTCGCTGTCTCTCTAAGAGAAGGACTATTTTGACAGTTGCAAACTTTCTGGCTTCCTAGCGATGGCTGTCCCTCCCCACCAGACGGCCCTCCCTCTCAATCTGCTTCTCCTGCCGGGCTTAATTGAATGTCCTGATGCGTAGGAAAAGGGTTAATGGCATTGCCCAATCACACAATGTTTTGGATTTGGATTACAGACAGCCAGCAAGCAAGGGCGGCGGCAGCGCGGTAACGAGGCCAGCGCCGTGGGAACAGGCGGACAATGACGGATGGGCAGTGAGCACGGACGGCCCACCTTTGGGAGAAACCGTACCCCACAGCACGCGGGGGGCGGGGGGGGGAGAAATAGTAGCAGATGCTGCCGGAAAACCAGCAACAGATGCCTTCTGGCCGCGGCTCAGCAGCCAACCGGCTCCCGGCGCCCTGGAGCAGGGGCGCCTCCGCCCCGCCCCCGCCTTTGTGGGAGGGAGGCCGCGAACACGAATATTGCGGAGGAATTAAAAGCAGCAGATGGGGGCAGCAGGGCTTGGGGAGATCGGGGTCAGGTAGAGGCATACATTCGGTGGCAGCATTAATCACACGTTCCTTTGGGGAATTGAGAGCCCAGGCCTCTGGGCGGGCGGAGCGGAGCACCTTGGGGCCCCTCCCTTTCAGCGCCCCCCCCCCCCGCCCCCGTCCGCCTTGCGACGTGGCGTCAGATGTAGCAGAGTTTAAAGAGAACATATGTTGAATATTTGTTAATTCAATTTGTGCTTAAATCATTGGTGTCGGCCGATTCCGAATGCGAAACCTGAAAAGCCCCCTAGGTTTGGTCTGATGCCCGCCCACCGTCCTGTCGGGTGAAGCCGCGGTTTTCATCATCAGGCAAGTGTTTGCGCCCTTTCCACCTTTTACCTTGTGGCCGCGGCGGCGCGCGCAGCCTGGTTTCCGCGTTTCTGGCACCCTCCGTGTTCAGAAGGAAGTTCTTGCGAAGTGTGGATTCCTGAGGAAGGTCTGAGAATGAAGGGTGTCGTTCTCGTGGCCTCCAGGGATGGAAATGCGAGTTTCACTTAGGTGGCCTCCTCGGGAGGCCATCGTTACCTGGTTAACAGAATGTGACCTTGCAGGGCCACGTGGATGCCCCTGTTTGGTGTGTTTGCTGGGTGTGCCAGGGGTCCCGGCCGATGTAAGGCGTTTGCGCACTTACTCAAGTGCCCTATGAACCATCAAACCTGGGTTTTAAATGCTTTCAGAAAAGACCCAAGACCCCCCCAGGGTCAGCACACGTGCACAGCCCACACAGCTTGTAGAACCCTCGCAACGTCTGCACTGTGGCTTTTAAGCCACATCCACTTCTCCAGGCGCAGGGCTGGTTTCTCGCCATGCGGGGAGCCTGGTGGGGGCAGATCTGGGGGTGGTGGGGGCTCCTCTGTCTGGGTCCTGCATCCAGGACACTGTGGCCACTCCCCCACCCCGTCCCCACTTGCCCACCGGCACAGAGCAAGGACTTCGATTGTCTATGACCTTAAAGAATAACTTTCTTGAGGAAAAATCTAGGTAGGGTTTTTATACTTAAAGTTAAAACGTTTCAATTCAAGAGTAATGGCTGGTCCTTCCAGGAAACCCAGAAGGACAGACAGGTGGTTGTGTCTTACCAGCCACAGGTCGTGTCTCAGTATGTGTTTTTCAGGCTTTTCTCCACGCACAACGGTCTGTTTTTAGGCACTCGTAGATTGATTACACACATAATTTCACCTCATGTTTTTCTGCTTTATGTTATGATGGAAGCATGTCTCTGCCCTTGAAGTATTATCTTTTCTATAGAACATTCCTTTGAGTCAGATTGTTTTTTAAATGTTTTTTTCATCTTTCTAATATTTGTTTCGATGTTTGAAATGGTAAAACTCTTTACTTTTCTGGATAAGGCTGGCATGAACTTGTTTTGGAAATATTTTCTTTGCCGGAGCTCAATTTATTTCTTTAGGCTAATTTCCCAGGGGTAGAAAATGGGATACATGTAGGAACATGAAAAAAATGCTTCCCCTTTATTTCTGTTCATAGAGGCAGCGCATACTCATTGTGGATATTTTGGAAAGGTTCCAGAACACACTGTAGACCCTCAGTCCGTGAGCCTATCTCATCTGATGGGAGAGTGCAGGCTTCCCGGGGACTGTGTCTTCAGGTCTGTCGGCTGCGCAGAAGTGTCCCGTCTGAAGCAGTCTGGGCACACAGTGTGTGCTTTGTCCTGGAGACGTGTGCCGGGACCCTTTCCTCGCTGGAGTGGAGGTCGAGCGATGTTTCCTCTTGTCTTTGCTTGTTACAAGGATGTGAGAACCCAGCAGAGGGTTCTCTGGAGGGGATACGGGCTCTCCTGAGCTCTCCCCTCTCTTCCTGCCTCTCCTGGGACTGAGGCCCATGTGGTGAACCCTTTTGTCGTCGGGAACCTCCAGGTCCGCTGGGCCCGCGTTGTGGGCTTGGGGGCACCCGTGGCCTAGGGGCCGAGGGGGCGGCTGATACAGTCTCTGGGTCCACCAGCGTGGGCTGTCCTGCTTTCGTGGAACTCTTAGATCTGGGCAAATACGGGTGCCTGCTTCTGGGGGGCAGGCTGGCTTCTGTCATCTGCTCGTCAAGGGACCATGTCCCTCAGAACGTTTAGCTCTTTGGCCTAGAGGGAAAGACTGTCGGGAAGTTAGAGACACTTGGCAAGAAGGCTGGTTGGATACCAGGTGTGTGAGTCACAGAGGGAGGCGGCTGCTTCCCGGACACCAAACCGCCTGCTTGTGTTGGTTCAGAACACGGTTCTTAATGGTTTTATGTGTATTCTGCCATTACAAATACGTGTTGTTATGGCTGAGTTTGCGCTATTTGGAGTTGGTAGCCTTTCTTCCGTGGGTCATTCCTTCTGACGCCTCACACTCGGCTTGGTGGCTGGAGCACGATCCGGTTCTCCGTGTCCCAGGAGCCTCGGGCACAGCACCTCCTCCTACTGTTTTCAGAACCACTGCAGTGCGGACACAGAGGAGACCACGGGTGTGTTCCTGGCGCTCCAGAAATGCACTGCTGCTCAGATGTCCTGTAGGTGCTTCCCCTTTTCTTCCTGGAGGATGTCTTCAGCACCATTGAGTTTACAGAGAACTTTCTTCCCTGCTCTCTTGACTGCTTATAAATCACTAGCGTGACTCAGCACAGCTGTCCTGTGCCTCAGTTTCCTCTGCTGTCCCACGAAGGGGCATGCCTTCTGCTGGAATGCCTGCGTGCACGATCGGAACCCCAGTTTGAGTCCCTCCCAACACCGGGAGCTCATGCTTCCTCTGTCATTGACCCAGAGGCTCCTGTGAAGCAGGCACCGTGGGGCTCCTGGGGACATGGGTCCAGGTGGACGTGGTTTCCCTCATGGAGCAGGAGGGTTGTCGTCGTGCTAGGAAGGCCAGGATTAGGGGCCATGGCACAGAACCTCATCTGGGGACAGCAGTGGGCACAGAGCATGTCCCCGAGAAAGTGCCATCTGAGCTGTGGCCCGGAGAGTGGGTGGGAGCCGACGGGCCCAGCCAGGAGTGAGGCTGCCCCGCCGAGGCACCGGCAGCCCAGTTGTCAGCCCCGATGTGGGGCTCGAACCCATGAACCTCGAGATCATGACCTGAGCTGAAATCGGATGCTCAACTGACTGAGCCACCCAGGCGCCCCTGAGAGTTTTAAATTGAAACTCCCAAATGTGCATTTCATTTAATTTTAGCAGGACAGACATCACATGTTAAGAAAATGTCTGCTCTCTGGTGAGGAGGGGACAGGTTTCTGAGGCACAACAGCCGTGCCCCAGATGCTGTTAGCAATCAATAAATATGTTTCTAATAATCAATTGATGGCTGAGACCCGCACTCTTTTTTTTTTTTTTTTAACGTTTATTTATTTTTGAGACAGAGAGAGACAGAGCATGAACGGGGGAGGGTCAGAGAGAGGGAGACACAGAATCTGAAACAGGCTCCAGGCTCTGAGCTGTCAGCACAGAGCCCGACGCGGGGCTCGAACTCACGGACCGCGAGATCATGACCTGAGCCAAAGTCGGCCGCTTAACCGACTGAGCCACCCAGGCGCCCCATTGAGACCTGCACTCTTAAGAATCGTTGCAGCTCTTTCTTCCGTTGGCCCTCATGTTTCCCATTCACAGTGTCAAGTCCCGTTCGTGCTCCAGACACGCTTCCCCGCCCTGTGTGGGACCTGTGCCCGTGTCGCCCTCATCAGGCTGCGTGCCCGGGGCTGTCCCGCCAGCCAGCACCAGTGCCCACGGACTCCAGGCACCTCAGCCTCTGTCGGCGAAAGGACTGAAGTGCCCCGGCCAGTGATTGGCTAGCGTAGCGGTCAGAGAGAGGAAGGGAAGGCAGCAAGTCTGCGCCCTGTCTGTGCCCCAGGCCGCGGGGGCCGCAGGAAGGGTCAGGGCTCCAGGACGGGGGTGCAGGGTCTCTGACCGTGGCCTTGCCCCCGTGCTCCCCGGCCCCGCCCTGGCTGGTGGGTTGCTCAGTTTTGTCTACGCTCGGTGCACCTCTTATCCGGGCCAGTGTGGGCAGAGATGCGCTGAGAGAGATTAAATCACTGTCCAGTGATTTTAGGGGCGATCTGAGAAACTTTAGTGATGGCAACGAGCAATTTTCTACAGTCGCTGGCGTGCGAAACAGAAGATGACCATGTACCTTGTGCGGATTTTGCACGGGAGTCGTCAGGTTTCGTTTCTCTGCATCGGCCGCTTCTTTGTTTTAATTTTCCCTGTTCAGGGGCCAATTAATTCAGACTTCCCCAGGCGCGAAGGCCATTGGTCCCGGCTGCTGAAAGGGCTCGTTCCCATTGCCCGGCCCATGAATGGGGCGCTAATCAGCACCATTAGGGAGAGAACTCCCACCTGCCCTCTGATTGTGATTTCACACCTTTTATGTAAAGCAGCTTCAGAGCCTCACCTATTTGAGGAATTTTTCAATTAACATTTCTTTTCCTCAAGAGAGGCCGGGTCTTTGCTTCTCCACAAAAGGCCGGCTTTACTTCTCCTCTCACAAATGTGCTCCGCTCAGTCCCGTGGGCAGAAGGCCTATTACTTGGCATTGATGATTTAGGTTAGCCACCCTCCCCTAATCAATAGCTGATCAGGGCCCAGCAGGGAGGAATTTCTGCTTTAAATCTGTTACTCTTCAAACTCAAATGGGCCCCTTTGATTAAAAAAGCGCCTGGGTTGAATTCTAAATCCATCTAATTGGCAGTTGTTTAAAAGGAAGAGGAAAGAAAGGATCAATAAGGAATCGGCAAGGGCATAGCTCTCGGTTCTGAAGCTGCTGCATTCAGTGGGATCTGCTCTCTTCCAAACACGTGTTTCTGTGGCCATAAGCTTTTCCTGAATGTTTTATTAACTGATTAAATATTTTAATGGAGTTGTCATCACTTCAAATACAGTCCCATGACATTACTTCTTTCACAGATTTCAAAATCTCCCCTGAGACTCTTGTGAAAGCGGAGATTTAATAACAACGGGGTCTAGTCTGGACCAGATTGAGTGAGATTTAGAGAAGGGTTTGACTGGCTTGGCTGGAAAATGAGTTGAATTGCTCTGGCAGGATTTTGACGTTCGGTGCTAAGCATTTCTGGCCAGTCACGTAACCCTTAAACCACAGCGAGACCCCGCAGGAGGTGCAGGGGCTGTTCACAGATGCCGGGCACCTGGAGATGCTGGGTCCCGCACAAAGTCCAGCGAGACGGGCAGCCGGCAGAGCGGCCGACGCCCGGCCCTGTCCCGCGCCGCACAGACCTGGGAGCAGAGGCAGGACAGAGCGAGGTCCTATGTGAAAGCGTAGGCGCTTCTGTGCATTCCTGATGTGGTCCTTTTTAAAAAGAATGGGAAGCCGACTGATTTACGAGAGATCTCACAATGAGCTTTCTGCGCTAGGGAGCTCGATCCGTTCTAGCGGCTCCCGCAGTAAGGGTTCCTCTGTGTGAAGTAAACGTATTGTGCTCGTGTTCTTGGGGGAGAGGGGACTGTGAAGTCACTACTCAGGGCGACCTGACCTGCGTGGATGTGTCCCCGTCTCCCATTCTGACTCGATAGCCCACATTGCCATGGAATTAGGTGTTTTGTGAAGCTGGTATTTCTTTTGGCACCACAGACTAAATATGGGGACAAAGTATTCCCCCGTCGACAAGAGAAAATCCACAGACAACGCGAAGTGGCTGATGAATTAAAGGACTTTGTAGTTCCTGCACGGCACAGCTGGCTGTGTATCCGGGTGGCCCTTCCCCAGGCTGGCACCAAACGCGGAGGCCTTTGCTGGCACGTTCTGTCCGCCAGGTTCCACACCAACAGTGACTAGATCTCAGTGCAGCCTTGTGAGGTGGGCACGGCCGTGACCCTTCGGTGTCGAGGAGGCCGGGCCCACGGTGGTGCCTGCCAGCTGCCCTCCGTGACCTGCGCACCCCAGACGGCCGACCACATGACTAGCAGGGACAGCACAACCCTCCCTGCTGGGGTCCTGAAGCTCCTCTGTTTTCTCGCACAAAACAGTGCTCTCCGTGGGCTGGGAATGAACGGTGTTTTGAAGGACACCAGGGTTTCTCATGCTCTGTCTGTGACTTGCATCCCACGCCTGCTTGCTCCCCGCTGTGCCCCATGGGTGGGGAGACGCCGGACCCGAGAGAGGGCCCGGGCCCGTGGAGGAGGCTGGACGGTCCTGGGGCGGGGAGACAGAGGCTCCCACAGAGGACAGACTGCTGCACTTGTGTGATTTTGGGTCAGAACCCTAAGGAAGGGCTGAGTCAGCTGGCTGGACGGTGACTTGGTAAGTCAGAAGGACAGATACCGTGACTAGAAACGGTGACGATGGTACACACTGCGTGGAGTCCCCAGCCTGCTGGGCTGTCGGGCCCTGACTTCGGGGGCTGTGTGTCCTCGGGCTGAGGTGAGGCAACCAGCCAGGCTCTTTTTCCTCAGACTTTTCCCCGTGACACCGCTTTTCTGCAAAAGGGCGGGAAGCCTGCTCTCCCATTAACTAGTTATTCGTGGCAGGTGGGAGGTGCACAGGTTAACCAGGTGGCCCTAACATAGGCGCTCGGGCTTTGACACCCTCTCCCTGGGGCAGCAGGACAGACCCTGCGCCCCAGGCCCGACTTCCTGCTAGGGGGTGACGACACACAGTGGTTCCGTCACCGGGCTGCCGTGGACTCTGTCAGCGGCCAGGCGACGAGTTGTCTGGCCCACTCCCCACGCGTGTGGTGAGGACACCGCCATCTGTGACAGGTGAGCAAACTGGCGGAGCTCCCCGGCTACAGTCAGCCCACCTCCGTGCCCCCCTCCTCCGTCTACAAGAGTGTTCTCCCCACGCACATAGTGCAGGCTTTCCAAACGCTGTGGCGCACCTGGGTGTTTTCGCGTCTGGAACTTAAGACGGCTCCACGGGAAAGTGATTCCAGTAGAAAAATCACGGGAAACCTACTATTGTGGTCATCAAAGCCTCTGGGGATGTCTTGGGATGCCTGTTTTCGAGCACAGCTGAGTGGCCGTCCCGGGGCCACGGTGAGGCAGGCGGAGCATGCAGAGAAGGTAGGGCGGGTGTCCCGCTCGGCTGGGGGGTGAGAGGCAAACGCACACGGGTGACGGAAACCACACCCAAGTCTCCACCCGCGCTGGGGGTCACGGGATGTGGGTCAGACACTTGTCTCCCTGCTGAGGACGTCGTGCAACCGGCAGGCTCTGCAGGGGCAGCAGCGGTGATCCCCGAGCTTGATCCCCAAGGACCTGCTACTCAGCAGAGGTGCCGGAAAGCAGCTGACCGGTCGAGAGGGATCTGACCGCTGTTCTCTCGCCTGAATGCAGCCTGGACACAGGCTGGACCCACGCTAGACTGAGCTCCGTGGCTGGACGTCGGGCCTCAATCAAGGAGAGGAGTAAAATGCAGTAAAAGAGTAAGTGGACAGGCTGGTTCCTGTGCCGGGAGGAAGGGGCATCGCCACGAAGGGCGCGCCCACCGGACTTCGCATCAAACCTCGGGCGACTCTCTCCCTCTTCACGTGCCCAGGGACTTTTCTGACGCGGACCCCGAGAGCTGTGCTGCATTCATCCCGTGTCCGGCGGACTCTGCCGGGCCAGGACCCCTGAGGCCCCGCCCCCGATGGTTGTGTCTCCAGGCGGGCTGAGGTCCGGGTTCAGGCGACCGAAATGACCCCGTGTCCCCAAGACCAGGGACCAGGTGTTGGCACGGTCTCTGGCTGCTTGGTGGAGCAGGGTCTCTGTCTTCCCACGGCACCTGATGCCAGGTGCTCCCACCGCCTGCCAAACCCCAACGACTGAGCCCTTGAGCTGACAACCACCCCCCCCCCCCCCCCCCCCCCCCGCTCCAGGGATGTTCTTCCTTCCTGGCTCGTCTCAGGCTCCAGCTGCGAGAGCGCATGTCAGCTCGGTGGCCCAGGGTGTCTGCAGGCCTCCGGACTTGAACGAGCCGAGGCTTTGTGACGTGACGCAGAATAAGCGACGGACACGTCACGCGTGTCACTGCGACTGTGTCAGGGTTCACTTCTAACTTCTTACACACGGGCTTTCGTTTCAGGGGCCATTGCAACATTTTACGGGTACGATTTGTGTATTTGTGCTCACCAGCGTCCCCTCCGCTCACACCTTCACGGCTAATGGGTGGCGGTCTCTGCCTTTCCCAAAGGACTTACTTTTTTAATAATTTTTTTAAGGTTTATTTATTTATTTGGGAAAGACAGAGACAGCATGAGGGTGGGGCAAAGAGAGGGAAAGAGAGAATCCCAAGCAGGCTCCACGCTGTCAGCGCAGAGCCCAAAGTGGGGCTCGAACTCACGAAACCACGAGATCATGACCTGGGCTGAGACCAAGAGTTGCACGCTCGGGTGACCGAGCCCCCAGGCACCCCGGAAGGACTTACTTCTAACTCACCGACCGAGGTAGCCCTCCACCCAGGACGGTGAGCGTGTGAATCTGGGTACAGGAGCTGGCTGACTCCCCCGGGCTCTGGGGGGACGGTGAAGGGCCTTCTCTGACACCCTGGGATAGGCAGGTGAACACTCATTCTGTGTTTGGATAGTTGCCCAGAGAAGCTGCGGGCACAGGCCTGTGCTTACTAGCCCAGCACTGCCTCCTCCGGCCAGGCAGCGGCCACTCAGAGTCCTTGTTTTTCCACTTCCCTGCACGGGAAAATGGTAACCGTCCCTCAGAAGCATGTCAGAATTACTCAGGGGAACTTGTAGCTCAGGCAAAAATGAAAACAAAGCCACTTAAACAACAGGCGTAAGTGTCCATTTCGCCCTTTGTAGGAAGTTTCTGCTCCCAGATGTGCCTGGGCTGCACTTGACGGAGAGGGCACGCTGGGGACGAGGACGGCCATGGCGCGCGGATGGCCCTCAGCACAGACCGCCTGGGGGTGGCACGGGAGTCTGTGCGGCTGTTTGGTGAGGTCGGGATGCCACCCAGGCTTCAGGTGGGATCTGCGGCTTTCACTGCAGACACACACCCAGACCCGCAGGGTGTCCAGTGGGGCACTCGGCCATCATTCCGGAGTTTTGCGAACATCCTAGTATTCCAGACTCGGCTCTCCCTCCCGAGCACACGCCCTGCACCGTTGGTCTCTGTCCCTCAGAAACACTCCTGGATGGCCGAGAGCTCAACGTCCTCTCTCTGAACGCACCAGGTGTGTGACCGTAACCTGCATGTGAATAACTTACCCCAGACATGCACTGGTGAGATAGTTTGGATTTCTCAGCTGCCTGGCAGGCGGAGAGGCCGTGTGGTCCCTGGGCAGCTCTGACTCTGCCCCGGGAGCCACATCTGGCAGGATGGCCTGTCCGAGGCCAGCTATGCTCTCTGGGTGGGGGCTGCGAACAGCCTCGAAGAAGCCGGAGTAGCTGGCTGTCCTCATCGCCCCCTCGTTGCCCCTGTAGCCTTCAAGGCCCACGGGGTGGGTGCGGGGTCCCGACTGGAGCTGAGATATGCATCCTGGCACCAGGAGCGCCTTCCGTTCCGTGCAGGGGCGCACGCGCGGCCCAGGTCATTGCTCTCGTGGCCGCCCGGACCACCAGCTGTAGAGCTCAAGTCACAGCCTCTGCTAAAGGTGGCTTTCCGTTAGATGCCACCTCTCTGGAAAGATCGCTCCCTGCTGACTCCAGCTGCCTCCCAGTGCCTTCTTCCCTGAAGTCCCTCGGCCACTGGAGGCTGGCTCTGGACGAGATGAGGGGCAGAACGCTGGACACACCCACATGGGGCAGTCTTCCCCTGTCACGGCGGCCACGGCCGGGGGCCGGGAGCCCCGAAGAGGAAGCTTCTGACTGGAGGGTGATTTCAGCGCCTCTTATGTCAGGCGCCATGTGTGGACCAGCATGGGTTTGCCGACTGGCGCACCCTGGGACCAGGGCTGCTGGCCTCAGGCTCTGAGCACTCCCCGAGCAGGGCCCACGTTGTCAGCACGCCTGCAGTCACGTGTTTGGCTCCTGGACAAGCTTCCGTGGAAAATGAGCAAGAGTTTCTGTGTCCCTGGTGCCACCCGGCCCGACCTCAAGCACGTGCTTATTCCTCGACAACACAGCGCTGGAGTCGTGTCGCAGTGACAGGCCAAGAAAGAGTGAGTGAGGGGGGTGGGTGGTTGTAGACACGGTCCAGCCCTGTCCCCACACATCCGGGAAACCAACAAAGCTGAGAGAGTGTTGTTTTCGCTCTTTTCCGGTTCCCACTGGACCAGAAGTAGAGATCTTGAAGAGCTACAAGGTCCCATTCACGTGGGGTTTCTGGCCTTGTTCCAGACCACCCTACTGTGCTGTGCACCCAGAGAGAGACCGTCTCACTGTGGTCTGGTCACAGAGAGAGACCGTCTCGTTGTGGTGTGGTCACAGAGAGACCATTTCTTTGTGATGTGGTCACAGAGAGACGAGACCATCTCACTGTCTTGTGGACACAGAAAGCCCCAGTGTGGCATGGACGTGTGTTAGGATGTTAAGTGCTTTCTTTTGGGAGAAAGTATGTTCTAAATGGCGAACGTCACTCCACTGTTTTTTGTGTGCAGTCGGGAATTTTTATGCAGTATTGCTGGCACACCGGAACACATTTTGGTGTCGTGCTGGTGGGTGAATTGTGCGCAAAGATGCAGCCGGCCAATCCTTGGTGGTTCACCTGCTTTGGAAAAGCAAACTTGCCTCAACATTTTGATTCTTCCCAGTTGGCGGGTGTGTGGCTGAGTCTTGGCTGAGGCGTGGAGTCGCAGAGCAGTGGGTGTGTGGAGCACAGGCCTGCGTGGGCTGGGACCGTGTGGCAGGCGGTTGGCCGTGTCAGACACGCCGATGCTGGTTCGGGCACGAGCTGCCAGCACCCTGCCCCCAGCCTGGGGCTCGGCTCTGTCCTTCCCTGCCTCCCCGGTCAGAGTCCTGTCTCCTTTCCTTTGTGTGCATGTTTTCTTGTCCCCCTTCACGCTTGTCCTCCTTCCTCCCTCCGTGATACGTCTCCGTCTTACCCTGAACTCGCCGTGACCGTCCGAATGCCTTCCGTTGAACTCTTCCACCACCATGGACACTTGTTGTCCGCACGCACGCGTGTGTGTACATACCTGGACAAGTGTTGTCCACGCGTGTGTGTGTACATACCTGGACACGTGTTGTCCGTGCACATGTGTGTGTACATACTTGGACATGTGTTGTCCATGTGTATGTGTGTGTACCTACCTGGACATGTGGTGTCTGCGTGCTTGTGTGTGTGTGTGTGTGTACATACCTGGACACGTGTTGTCCGTGCGCATGTGTGTGTACATACCTGGACATGTGTTGTCCGCGTGCTTGTGTGTGTGTGTGTGTGTGTACATACCTGGACATGTGGTGTCCGTGCGTGTGTGTGTGTACATACCTGGACATGAGTTGTCCGCGTGCTTGTGTGTGTGTGTGTGTGTACATACCTGGACATGTGGTGTCCGTGCGTGTGTGTGTGTACATACCTGGACACATGGTGTCTGCACACGTGCATGCGTGTGTGTGTACATACCTGGACACGTGGTGTCCGCGTGTGTGTACATGTGCACACACGCACTTGCATGCATACGTGTGCACCTGTGCACTTTTCCCCACGGTCCTGTTTGTTCCCCGTCTGAGATCAGAGCCGGTGTGGAAGTGAGTCTGTGCCAACCCCTTCCGGGACTGAGCACGTAGAGGCCCAGCACCCTGTGCAAACACGCGGCAAACCCGGAGCCCTGGCCTGGCCTGTGTGTTCCGGGCCCCAGATGCTCCCAGCCTGATGCTGGGTCCTGGTCCTTGCTGGCTGATGTGGAGTGTGGGCCGGTCCCTGCAAGTGAAGGGGAGCGGACAGATGTCAGTGATTTCCGTCCTGCCGCGGAGCTCTGGGAAGGGGGAGGGCCGTAGGGCGACACGGGGACAGTGAGGGGGCGATGTTTGTGCACCAGCAGATGGCCCAGCCCCAGAACCTGCTGTGTCAGCCTTCCAGATTGTTTCCTTGTGAGACAGGAAGTGCGGATGTGAGCCTGGACGCCGGCTGGAGCGTCTGCTTTCTCTCCCTGGCAAACATGTGCCATGTTTTGTATGTAAATAAAAGGGGGGGGGCAGGGCTACGGAGTTTTGTAGGGAAGCTTCTGGATCCTGGTTCTGGTCTTCTCTGCTCATCAAAGACCCAGAACACGTTTCTCAGCTCTTCCCACCACTGTCCTCTGTCACCCCAGTTTCCACTTGGATCTTTAGAAAAGGCTTTGTTTGGTAAAAAGACTAAGGGCCGCTTAATTTCGGCTAGAGGGTCACTGGCACCCTGCTTGTGGGCCTGAGGCATTTTCCCAGGATGTGGCACTTTCAGGGCCGAGCTGAGGGCGCTCCTGGGCAAATCGGTGCCGCCGGCGGGAGCTGTGCCGCACACGTGGGCCGGTGGGAGAACAGACTCGCGCCTGCTGGTGGCTCCTGCGTGAGGGCCACTTGGAGACAGGGCCCCTTACAAGCTGAAAGAAATGCAGCCCCTTCTGGGACCTTCTTGAACAGCGTGGACTGTGGGCCGTTGGCTGGAGCTGAGGCGCACCCAGCCCCTGGCCTTTGCGCTGGCGCCCCGGCCCTCTGCGGGGCGGAGGCGACGGTAAGAAAAAGCAGCGGGACCGCGGACCCCAGTGCCCGTGGACCGAATGTGGTGAGTTTGTCTTTCGGGGATTTACCAAACACACCTTACATTCGTTTGTATGTTCACCTGTCCTGACTAAAAACTGCAAAATATGTCGAAGGTAGGGACAAGCGTCCCGAGAACCACAGGGGTCATCACCTTGGGCAAGAGCCAGTCTCCCTCATCCCTGTGCTTGGCGTGTCCACAGAGGCCTCGCCCACTTGGCGTGCCTGCCGGTCACGGGCGATGCACGGGCACACGACTGCGCAAGTAGCAGCCGGAATAGGGACGCCCCGATGGCAGGCTCAGCAGCAAGCACATGCTCACTTAGGATTTGACGAGAAGGCTTAGGAGGGGGGTCGGAATCTGGCCTCTGTGGCCACGACTCATCCCCCATGTATTAGCATCCATCGGCGGGGTCCGGGAGGCAGGGGCAGAGCCACGGCCCAAGGAGGCTTGGCCCACGGGCGGAGCAGGAGTGAAGCGCAGCACGCGGGACTTTCCGGCGGTGACCTGGGGACCGCGCGGGTCACAAAATACTTCCCGTCTTCCCCGTGTGCACAGCGAGGGCGCGTCCCATGTCTGGATCCCTTCATTCCTAAGGGTGGCTCAACAAGGGCCACTCGTTGATACTTGAAGCCTCCGCCGTGATCAGAGGCCAGATTTTCTGGTAACTGGTGGCTGATCGGGAGAAGTGGGTTTTGGGAGACCCTCCCTCTATTTGTCAAACATGATAAGAGACTAAATGAAGAAAAAAACGTTCATTTAAGGGGACGGGAAGTTGCACAGACCCATTTAACTTCAGCGGGGTTCTTGGAGGGACAAGCAAGGCGGAGCACAGTCCCCTGCCCCGGCCGCAGGCAGGAGAGGCACGCGGTAGGACAGGCACCCGTGGGTCCCCGGCCGCCGGCCTGCCCATCTCCTCCTGGCGCAGGCCGGCTCCGGAAATGCCAGAAATGCCAGTGCCGTGGCAGGAAGGTCTGGCTGGGCGGCAGGGCCCGTGCGCCTGGGGGAGGGAGTGGCTTGTGCTCCAAGAAGCCATCTGGCAACTTCTCTTTGCCGGGGCCTTCTGAAGGTGTTGATTTTGGAGGTAGTGCTTCTGCACGGCTAGATTGCTTCACGTAACCTTGGGCCCTTCCCAGCAGATAACATTCCTGTGGGCTGACAGCGTTCCTCAGGCCCTCGTGGCCGCGGGAGGGTCCCAGCCCTGGGCGCTCACACCTGGAGGTGAGGTGCTCCAGAGAGGGGCTCGACCCCAGGGAGTCCTCCCCAGAAGCTGGGGGTGCGGTGAACCCGTCTTCCCTTATGTGATGTTCACAAGTAGGGGGCCCGGCTGGCCTCCCGGGTTTGGGGGTTGGCGGTCTGTAGCCCAGGGGCTTCCCTCTCCTGAGTCACAGCCTCTGAGCTGTCTGCCTGGTGAGCAGCTGGGTCTTGTGCGAAGCCCCGCGGGCCACGGGCTCAGGCCGTGACAGGCCAGGTGAGAGTGAATTCCTGAGCTGTGTACCTTTGCTGAGAGAACATCCTGCCTCCAGCACGGCAGGAATTTGGGGTTGCAGGCCAGGGCCAGGAATGCAGGGCAGAGGGGAGGAGGGACAGTGAGAGGAGGCCGCACGCCTACCCAGAGGCGTGCATGGACCTGAGCCGACCCAGTGCCCTCAGGGCAGGGCGGTCGCACGAGCAGCAGCACCTCCAGTGACCTGAGAGGCGAGTGGGGGCCTGCCCGTCCGCGTGCCGGCTCGGGCGGCTGCCGGCTCGCGAGCAGAGGCCTTCCGGGAGGGGACAGTGGAACCGGGGCGGGAAGCTGTGTGGGTGCTCCCCACCGCTGGCCTCAGGAGCGGCGCTGGCCCCCAGCCAGGACCCCGGCACTGATGCCCGTAGACCCTTCCCCATCAGAGGTGGTAGAAGCGGGGCCTGACCACCATCGGCCATGCTGTGTTCGAGGGACACGGCGACTTGTCCCTCCCACCCTAGGAGTTCAGTCTACCTCCTGTTCAGATCCCAACGGCACCGTGAGCTCTGGCTGTGCCTTGGCCTTGGGGAGACAGTGCAGTGTGTCAGGGCAGGTGTTGTGGGCCGGGGTGGGGGGTCACTGAGGATGCTGGGGGTCAGGGCTGGATGACCACCAATAAGCCCGCACACAGGTGCTCCAAAGAGGCGCAGTTCTGGGCATGTTCTAGGCACCACCATCCGCTGTGAACAAGACGCCCTGGAGGTCAGGCCGGTGGCCCCCCAGACACGGCTGCCACAACCCTCTGCTCAGCAGTGCCGCCAACCTACTGGGCCCCTTTCTGTTCCTGAGTTAGAGCTCCCGCACCGTCCCCGAGCACCCGAGGAGAAGGCGGCCTTGCAGAAGCAGAGGGCATCATCGGTGTGAGCAGCGGGTCCTCTGGGGCCCTTGTCTCCTCTCTCCTTCCTGCCGTTCCTTCCCCCACATCGAATGATGTCCCAGTTTCTCTGGAATTTTCCCTCATGCTTGTATAAGAAGCTCAAAGTCTATTTTTTATCTCCGTTCTAGAATCTTCTTCACCTACTTCTCCGATTCTGTCTTTCCTTTCTTCTTGGTCTTTTGCCCAGGCCTGGGTGGTCTCAAGTGCAGTCCCTGCCCAGCTGCCTGCCCTCGGCCCCCATGGATCTCAGGAGTGTCCTTTTCCAAGATCTTCCCTGCACACAGGTCTGTAACTAGAGCTTTACTCCATTGGTTTTGCTTCCATGGATGAATTATTTTATTTTTTTTAAGGGATGTCTCCGCTCAATGTGGGCTCAAACCCATGACCCTGAGGCCCTGAGTGGTGCATTCTACCGACCGAGCCTGCCCAGTGCCAATGGAAAGCCTGCACTGAGCCCTCACATGATGGAAATAGCTTCACTTGGTGGCTCCTGGCCTTGCTGACCTTGGGCTTCTGGACATCCAGCCACCAAGAGCCTCCTGACTCTGGAACTCGTCCTTTGTCTTCCTGGACGCCAGCCCCCGAGCCTTCATGGGGTGGGGTCTGTGTCTCCCTCAGACTGTCGCCCCTGAGTCTGCTCTGTGGCTGCTCCTGTCTCTGCACATGGCTTCCTGCAGAGCCTCCACGGTGACCAACACCCTAGACTCGACCGGTCTGAAATCAAGACCACTGCCGAGCTTTCCTGGAGCCACCAGCGTCCTTTCTGTGCCTGGGCCACAGATCGTGGCTCGTCCCACAAATGCTTAGGAAATACTTAGCTAAGCAAGTGGCTCGTGTACAGCAGGGAGCGGGTCCAGAAAGTCTCTACCAAGTGGAGTTCAAAGTCTCCCAGGAGAGAAGGACTAATCCAACGATCACTTAAGAATATGCCAAGTAAACTGGAAAATGCTCCAAGAGACGCCCATACTGCTTCGACCCCCAGGAGGCCAAAGGAAGCCTCTGGGTCCCAGCGAGGCTCAAGCTGCATGAGGCGTGGAGCCCTGGTGGGCGAGGAAACAGGTCAAGGCTATTCTGGGCCTTGGGCAGAGGCCGAGGTCGGCAGGAGGGGGGTGTGGAGGGCTCTGGAGGCGATGTGAGGGGAAGCCGTGGAAGCAGGTGGGGCCTGCATGCAGGGTCTGGAGCGTCTTCACTCCAAGGGGAGGTGAAGGGGAGAGGCGGCGTCCTGTGGCTTCCCCGAGGTTGCACCGTCTGGCCGAACCATCAACCGTGGCCAGCCAGCAGGGATGGCAGCGTGGTGGCCGGCGTGGGGCCGTGCCTCGGGGCAGCCGTGTGGGGCCAGGGGGTGGCCGCTGGCTCCTCTTTTGCCTTTGCCATTATTCACACACTTCACCCTCCTTGGGCCAAGATGCTGCCAGCGGGCTTTTTTCTTGCCCGGAGCCGTGTGGTCAGGAGGATAGGGCCGGTCTCAGAGTCAGCGGACTTGGGCTCAACCCCGCCTGCTCTAATCATCGGCCTTAAAACTCCAGGCACGTGGGAGAGGAGCCCACGGTGAACTGTGCTGGGGTACGGGTGACAGCTCACACGGAGCTCCGGGGCGGGGGGTCTGGGGCCTTACTTGGCACCTGATGGGCAGTGAGAGATTCGGGTTGTGGGCTGTATTAGCTTCACAAAGTAAATTCACATTGATTTAAAAATGTTAGCCTCCTCAGGAGCCCCTGAGGGGGGGCATAGTCTACCTCCTCAAGGACAGATATCGGGTCTTACTTTTTAGGGACTTTTTGTGTCTTGCATGGAGCTGGGAGGAGCGTTAGTGCTGAGGGCCCCGGATCCCACATGTAGGCACAGGCAAAGCCTGGGTGCCGAGTGTCTTCTTGATAAGTGGGTTCCTGCCTTCTGGGTGGTGCTCTGTGCTTGCCCCTGTTTCTAGGATCATCCTGTCCCAGCCACGCTGAGGTCCTGCCAGAGGTCTGCCTGAAGCATCGTTTTCATGCTGCCGGCGCACCACCCTCCGCCCAGCCCCTGGGGCGTCTGTGCCTTCACTCGGGCTTCTGGCCTCTACCGTGCCACGTGCATTCGCCCTTTGACTCCGGCCGTTTGGCACCCTTCTCTAATCCGAGAAGGGCTTCGTCGGAGAAATCCCAGCAGGGGTGACCTTCCTTTTCGAACGTGTGTACCACACAAGCCAGGCACCAGCACAGCTGACTTTCATTCTAGCTGGTTCCCATCTGGACTCTGCAAACTGAACGTCACACGACGTCCAAGGACAGCAGTGGAGCTGCACGCACTCTGGGTCTCTGTGTGCTGGCCGCAGAGGAAGGGGCTTGCTCGTGCTTGCCCCTGGGGCCTGGGCAGGCCAAGAGCATGCTCCCTGGTGGAAGACTGCACCCGGGATCCTGTCTGGGCTGGGCACGCGGGAGGGGTAGCACCCACCGGGGGTTAGGCGTGGGGCTCCACCAGTCGGGCCCCGGGCACAGGGAGGGCTCTGGAGGCCAGAGGGGCGGACCAGCCTCAGGACCTCAACCTGCCTCGCTTCAGTCCGGGGGTCAGGTGCTCTCCCCCTGAGCGGTGACCCTCTGCTCAGTTGTTCTTTCTGACGAAGTCATTAATTAGTTTTGGAACAAGTAGGGATTGAATGATGTTAAGCTGATGCACACATCCTCCTAGTGTTTGACAGTGACTCACGTCATGATGTATAGGGGTTGTACGCTTTGCTGTGATTGAACGAAAGAGAAAGGTTTGCTTACCACAGGCTTAACGATGAGCCTGCGTGCTGGCCAGGCACATGTGCACCAGGTGCTGCACGGTTTCTGGCGGATCTTAGACGGGACTACGCTGACCCTTCCTGTTCTCACCCTGACGATGGCGGGGGACAGTATCACTGGAGGTCCCTGATGGCCACAGCTCAAGGAGGGGATGAGTGTACCCTCGGGACCTCTTTTCCATACCTTTCTTCCCCCCGTTCTTCCTCATCTCAAGGGGATGAACTCACTCCCTCTGAAGGGAAGGGCATAGCCCATGCTGTGCCAGCAGCCCCATTGCTGAGCCCGAGAAGAGGGCTGGGCTCTGTAGTGGGCGTCCGACTTGTTCCTGAGCTCCGTTGTCCCGTGTGCACTTGACAATTCTGTCGCAAAGGTCTTGAGCCTCGTACGTCTGGGCTGAAATGACAAGACTGGGTTCTACCTCTCATGAAGCGATTCCAAATCTGCTTGAGCCTGTGGAGTGTTTTAGGGCTTTGGAGGCTAATCTCACACTGTTCCAGGGCTCTGCAAAGGCCCACGTCAAGACCTCCCCACCATCTGCTGTCTCGGGTGAAGGTTCTCTCACACGGTCGTGCATTCATGGGTGGAGATCCCCGGGAATCCTTATCCTGTTTGGTTCACGGGTGCCCTTTCAGGCACGTTGCAGACATCGGCTCATTTGGTCTTTGCAAGGAAAACGCTATTAATATATCCATTTTGAAGAAGGCCCAGAGAGTTTAAACCAATTCAGGTCACCCAGCTGGTATGATTCACATCCACACGGCCTCAAGATTTGGGGGAGTGAGGATATTTTAGTTAAAATCACTTTCTGGCCCAGAGACTCCTGGTAGAATTAAGATCATGACAAGCCTGGAGGAGAGTGATGGCAAGACAGGTGCCTGGGCTGAGCTGGGCCTCCCTTGTTCCTACAGCCTGACTGCCTTCACAAACCCTGCTCAGCAGCGTCTCTGCTCTCCTGCAGGGCACCCGGCACCTCTCCATGTCCCCGAGAGACGGGGGGGCACACATTTGGCACATTTCCTGGTTAAGCTTCTCACTTTTCACAAGCAGCTCTTACTCTGTCTTCCATAGGGTTGATCCTTAAAGTACATGAATCTGCCCTTAAGCATAGCACAGACATGTGCAGAGATCACACTCTGAGGGAGGGACACGGCAAATCCTCGAATAAGGACCACACTCAGGGATGATGGCTCGACTGTACTGTCCGCTCTGCTCAATCTACATATGGTGTTACTGCTGCCACAGCGGCAAAGACCCTTGCACAGGTGTGGGTGCTCTGTCCACACCCACAACCCTGTGAGGTGCGTGTAGGGGCCAACGACCTGGCGTCATGGCCACCATTTGGGCCTGACGGGCACCATTTGGGTCTGCGTTCGCCCACACAGGGGTGGCATCGCAGCCGCCTCTGACTGCTGGAGATCGGATGTCTTGTGTGTCCTATCACTGGGGCTGCCCCACGTTCAGCCTCAATTTTTCCCAAACATTAACGAAATCCCATGTCTCCAGGGGAGAGACCGAATTTCAATGTTTCCACATTCCTACCGTGAACAAAAGCCAAAGGAAACCTAAATGGAGGATGATATGTCACACTGGGTGGGGGCTCGATTGTGGGTTTCTTTTACTTTGTTTTCAGTGTGGCCCAGTATTCTCTGGAAAAAGTGATCTGTTTGATTCTGATGGCAGCAACAACTGAGCTCCTGTTACAGACGTGGCGAACCAGATCTGTCACCGGGGACTGGCATGTGGATTAGGAACCACTTGGGATGGAATGTGCAGGAGAAAGCTGAACCTGGCCCCTGCCCCTGATACAAGAAAGGGAGGCCACCGGATGCAACTGGAGAACGGGGCCCGGGAAGGAAACCAGGAGCCTCCCTTGTAGAGTCCGAGGCCTGCGGGGCTCCCTGAACCTATGCAGGAATGTCTCCTGAGCCTCAGGGGGACACCCAGCCGGAGGGATGCACTTGGGGTCATCCGGGGTCCATCTCCCAATCCCCAGACTCTCCTGGAAGAGCCCCCGTCCCCAGGACGGGGCTTTCTTGCCAACTTGTCCCGTGAGCAGAGAGTCGGGCCACCCAGAATGCCAAGTGAGTAGACAGTGACTTGTGCCTGTTAATCCTGGACATGTGTGTCTCAGAGCTGCTGGGCCACCGGTCCTGACTCCGCTAGTGGACACTCACAGCTCAGGGGGCCTTCGTGTCACCCTGCTTCACTCTCCTTTTCGGAAGTTGGGTTTGCTGCCCTCAGCGTGCCAGAGCCAGCGCATGGCACCGTGCCGTGTGACACACCTGCTCGGCCGTGGCCTGGGCTCGACGGGATGTGCTTCTGCCTTGCTCCTGTGGCCTCTTCAGGACACTGCGTCCTGCGGCCCCAGACCTGGGCCTCTGAGACCCCGCAGGCAGCTGGCCCCCCCACCTGCCTCCCGTGTGCCGGGCAAGCCTGCAGGCCCGCGTGTGCCGACAGAGCGGGGGCTTCCTTCCAGCCTGGGAACCGGAAGCCATGCTCGGAGGGCTGTCGTCACACCGGCTCTGGTCCCATCAGCTTAGCTCCAGAGTTAAACATCCGTGAGAAGTGCCATCTGCCAGTCGTGCTGGGCCGTGCACGCCGAACGATGCAGCCCTCACCTTCTCCCTGGCTCCGGCCCGGCCGCACAGCCACCAGCAGGGGCACCGCGGGAGGGACAGATGCGGAGCCCAGACCACAGGCCAGAAGGAACAGTCTGCTTGCCAGCCGAGGGAGAGAGGAACGGCCCGAAGGGTGCAACCCTTGGCCTCTGTGTAGACAGAACATGTGCACACCTGCCCACACACGGGCACTCACCTGCACACACGCTCACCCGTGGGCTCACACGCCCACTCACACACACACACGCACGCCTGCCCACACACGGGTAGTCACCTGCATGCGCGCTCACACGCCCGCTCACATGCACTCATACCTGTCCCCCTGTGCACACACCTGCTCGCCTGTTCACTCACACACCTGTTCACAGTGTACTCACACACACACCTGCTCACACATGCACTCATACATGTGCTCGCGTGCACACCCACGTGCCTGCTCGCGTGTGCACACTCACCCATGCTCACTAGTGTGCACACCCACACACACTCGCACACAGAGACTGTGCGTGAGCTTCGGGCTGGTTCCCTGCAGCTTCACCTTGAGGTCTGTGGACGCCAGACAGGCTCCAGGGTTGGATTTGCCGGGTGGTGAACCCTAAACATCGTGCAAGACGCAAGTCTTACAAAATGAGCGGGAGACAAAAACAGTTCCTGCTCTCGCTGCTGGATCAGTTCTCAGGGGAGTTTTGACAATAGAAAGATGGTAGTTGTTAAAAACCACTGGCATTTTAGGTGTAAGATTATACCTAGGGACGCGACCGACCGCGTGGATGCCGGCCACCCTGGGGTGGTTTCTGCACGTCTCTGAACTTGAAGGGACAGCTGCTGCCGTGGACACCCCCTGCCGGCTGACGGGGTCTGCTCCGACCACGCCCGGACCTGCGGTCCTGTTGGGGGCCCTCTGGCTTCCCCAGGTAGGGCTCTTGACGCCCCCCCCCCTCCAGCCCGCAAACCACGAGAAGCCCCTTGCCCCTGAGGAGGAGGTGCGGGGGACGCTTGCCTGGGCTTTGCCCGGTTACAGCTATGGGTAGACAGAAACGCCGATTCACGTTCTGTGGGGCTATTGAAGAGGGTTTCTAAGCTGTGATGAGGGTTAGGTGTGTGAGAGGTGTGTGCTTCTTCTGTATACACATGTGCACGGACACACCTGGGTGACTGTGTTCACGCGTAAGGGGCTGAGGCCTCGGTAGTGTCCCCATCTGTGTCTTCTGTGTGCTCACACCTGAGGCTGGTCTCCCTCCGCGGTACAGGAGCCCCGTTCATCCACATAGGCCACCGCCCGAGACCCCCCCGTGGACCCTGAAACTATGGAGCGCTGTTCCTGTGCATGCACGCCTGTGATAAAGTTAGTTATAAGTTAGGCCCTGCAAGAAATTAACGACAATAGCTGAGAGTAGCATAGAATCATAGCAACACCCTGTGCCAACAGTTACGGGAATGTGGTTTCTCTCTGTCAAATGTCTGGGCGCTGGTGCCTGCCCTTTCTCTGGTGACCATGCCCAGTGAGACGTGCAGCTGGTGACACGGAGGAGGGAGGGACGCAGGCGCGTGACGCAGCCGGGGCCATCGCTTACCTCCGCACCACGCGTCGGAAGGCCCTCCGCCTCCAGGCCGCGGCTGACCGGAAGCGTGGACGAGGGAGGCTGCCACCAGCTCTGTCCAGCAGAAGGTGTTCTGGGCTGTCCCACGTGGGAGCCGCCAGCTGCACGTGACGCAGCGCTGGAGATGTTGCTGCCGAGGAAGAGGAGCTCATCTTTTGGTCTTAGTTAATTTTAATGAATTCAAATCTGAACAGTCTCGTGTGCCTAGTGGCTCCATCTGGGAGCTGGTGGAAAGAGACACGGTTGAAGCCGTCCCTCCCAATTTCATTTTCTGAGAAGACCGTTTGGGAGACAGCTCCGGCACCGTCTGTCCGGGGCCTGTCTGCAGGCGAAGAGGCTCCCGGGGTGGGACACGGGGCCCTTCTGAGTGGAGGCCGCAGGCTCCTGGCAGGCACAGACGGAGGACCTGCCATGCCTCTGGGCACTGCAGGGGATGGGCAACCTTCCGGTGTTTGGTGAAGATGTTTGGGGAAGCCGTGCACATGTCAAAGAGGGCCGGGGCGTGCCGGGGCGGGATCACAGGGGGCAGGGAGAGATGGCAAAGGGCACCTCTGGGAGGGGAGGGGCTCAGCCCTCTGCACCAGGTGCCACAGGCGTCTGCGGCATGGGGGAGGGTGCCGGAAGGTCAGGGTGTTGTGGGGTGGCCCAGGCTGTGCCGGGACAGGCACGGGGTGGGACGCTGGCCTGGACTCCCCATGCCCCGAAGGCTCTGCACGAATCCAGGTGTGGCGCTCCCCACCCCCAGCAGCTGCAGGAGGGCGGCTGACTGCCACTGTGTTGGTGACCTCTGCACCTGCTGCACAGCCTGACCAGCTCTTCCTTGGGGTTGATGTCACTCTGCATGAACTGGATCTTGGGCTGTTCTGTCCTTTGGCCGATACCGTTGTTAACGGTCACGTTGAGTACACGTGACCTTAGAGTCTAGTGCAATGTTGTGAAGGAACATTCCCATCCATGCCAGACGTGTGTTCAGCACCGCGTGGGTCCTGCCCGCCGTCTGTGCACTTGTGACTCCACGGCATGGCCTGCGGGAGCCCTGCAGGTGACTCTCTGAGCTGGAGTCTGGTCACTCAGGTTCTGCCCTAGTGTGGTCCTGCGTCAGCAGCTGGGAGCTGAGGTCTGTTCCCCGGTTTGCCTTCTGGGGTGCGGATGCCAGGAGAACAGAGCAGTTACTTTCTGGGCAGCGAAACCCGGAAAGCAAAACTTTCTCCAAGTTTGCAGAAATGCAGCTGGATTATCAGCGCAGTGGCCGCCTTGTGTGAGCGGGTTGTGACACCCTTGTCTGGTATTTGCGGTGGCTCACGTGGGGACGTCTGGCTGCGGTCAGGGTGGGAAGGAGAGCTGGGGCCACCAGTTAAATGCTGTGCCATGGGAGAATTTACAAAAGAGGATGTCACCTTCCTTGGCTTCCACTGATGTGCCTAATTTTCTAGCTGAAAACAGGGAAATGATAAAAGTTGTGGAGACTTCTGACGAATAAAGACTTTTGATTGAATTTCTACTTAGTTTTAACGTTTACAGCTTCATTTAGTTTTCTGTTTTATCTCGGTGTAATTTCAACAATCTATGCTGATAAAATACTATGAGTTTAATGAGGTTTAAAATTTATCAATATACAGCTGTTCATGGTTTTCTTGTAATTTAAGAAATGTATACCTATTAAGCAGCAACAGTAAAGTATTTTTCTAAGAGTCATAGAATGTTATTGCCTCCAAACGGTTGTTTCAGTGAAAGAATGTCCTCCCCTCACCATGCTGCATTTAACACTCTCCATAAAAGAATGGATATAAAAGATGTTTCTAAGAATTCTAATTGTGTATATGAATAGGCGTCGTCTTATTACAAGAATGTGTTTTCAGGGGATTCGGGGAAGATGTGCAGTAGGACAGCAGGGCTCCAGCTCCCCGCCTGGATGACATTCGCGCTGGCAGGACCCTTTTGACACAACTGTCTGGGAGCTTGGGAAGCTGGAAGAGGCTTGCGGGGGTGGGGGGCATGGGCAGTAAATTGTGGTTAATTTGGCCAGTTTCCGCTCTCCGTCCCTCAACCTCGGCCCCCTGGCAGACGGCTGTCGCGTGCTCCCACAGGCCGTGGGAGTCCAAGTAAGAGCAGAGGACTCTGTCCTCCACAAGCCCATCTCTCTCCGGCTAAATTCACAAGGGCATGTAAAGTTCCAGCTCCCGTTCCCTTCATTTTTCGCTTCTTCCTCTTGTGGGAGCCTGACATTAAAGGTCAGGACACTGAACAAGTGCATACATGGGGAAAGAATAGACAGTCCCCACGCGTGCCCAGGGAAAGCCTCAGGAAGGAACCGGTCACGGTGTCAGAGGATGACATTAAGTCCATGCCTCAGCACAGAGAAAGCGTACAAAAAACAAAACAAAAACGAACAAAAACAAAGAACAAACTCTGGGGAAGGGGCGGAATCTGATTTCCAGAGTTAGCACATTATTAAATTCAAATGTCCTATGCTCAAACAAAAAAAAAATCTAAAAGCATACAAAGAAACAGGAAAGTGTGGACCATTCAAAGGAAAAAAAAGTCAGCGACAAGTGTCCCTGAGAAAAGAAGTAATGGCAGATATACTGGACAAAGACTCTATTTTTTTTAACCTGCAGTGTTTTATTCGTCTCAGTGATTCGGCCCCTCCACGCATCACCCAGCACTCTTCCTGATGGCGCCCCCTAACCCCCGCCCCTGTTTCCCCCATCTTCCCACCCACATCCCCTCTGGTGACCGTGACTGTGTTTGAGTCTGTTTCTTGGTTTGCCTCCCTCTCTCTCTTTTCCCTTTGCTCATTTGTTTTGTTTCTTAAATTCCATGTATGAGTGAAACCCTATGCTATTTGTCTCTCTCTGACTTACTCCACTGAGCACAGTACATTCTAGCTCCATCCATGTCACCGCAAGTGGCAAGATTTCATTCTCTTTTATGGCTGAGTAATACTCCATTGCACGTGTGTACCCCGTCTTCCTCGTCCATTCAGCGACTGATGGACACTGGGCTGTTTCCCCAATTTGGCTATTGCAGATAAAGCTGCTATAAACATCCAAGGGCATGTATCTCTTTGAATTAGTGTTTTGTGTTCTTTGGGTAAATACCCAGTAGTGCAATTACTGGATCATAGGCTAGTTCTATTTTGAATTTTTTGAGGAGCCCCCATGCTGTTGTCCATGGGGGCTACATCAGTGTGCATTCCCACCAACAGTGCACAAGGATTCCTTTTGTTCCACATCCTTGACAATACCTGTTGTTTCTTGTGTTGTTGATCGTAGCCATTCTGACGGGTGTGAGGTAATATCTCTCTGTAGTTTTTAATTAATTAATTGATAATTAATAATTAATTATCAGTTAACTAATTTAAAAAATTCACACCCATGTTAGTTAGCATATAGTGCAATGGTGATCTCAGGAGTAAATTCCTTAATGCCCCTTACCCATTTAACCCAGCACATCTCCCACAACCCCTCCAGTAACCCTCTGTTTGTTCTCCATATTTAAGAGTCTCATGTTTTGTCCCCCTCCCTGTTTTTATATTATTTTTCCTTCCCTTCCCTTATGTTCATCTGTTTTGTACCTTAAAGTCCTCATATGAGTGAAGTCAAATGATATTTGTCTTTCTCTGACTAATTTCGCTTAGCATAATACCCTCCGGTTCCATCCACGTAGTTGCAAATGGCAAGATTTCATTGCTTTTGATTGCCAAGTAATACCCCATTGTATATATATACCACTTCTTCCTTATCCATTCATCCATAGATGGACATTTGGGCTCTTTCCATACTTTGGCTGTTGTTGGTAGTGCTGCTATAAACATGGGGGGTGCATGTGTCCCTTCGAAACAGCACATCTGTACCCCGTGGATAAATGCCTAGTAGTGCCATTGCTGGGTCATAGGGTAGTTCTATTTTTAGTTTTTTGAGGAACCTCCTCACTGTTTTCCAGAGCGGCTGCGCCAGCTTGCGTTCCCACCAGCAGCGCAAAAGAGATCCTCTTTCTCTGCATCCTCACCAGCATCTGTTGTTTCCTGAGTTGTTAATGTTAGCCATTCTGACAGGTGTGAGGTGGTAGCTCCTGGTGGTTATGATGTGTATTTCCCTGATGATGAGTGATGTTGAGCATTTTTTCATGTGTCAGTTGGCCGTCTGGATGTCTTCTTTGGAGAAGTGTCTTTTCATGTCTTCTGCCCATTTCTTCACTGGATTATTTGTTTTTTGGGTGTTGAGTTTGATAAGTTCTTTGTAGATTTTGGATACTAGTCCTTTATCTGATATGTCATTTGCAAATATCTTCTCCCATTCTGTCGGTTGCCTTTTAGTTTTGCCGATTGTCTCCTTTGCTGTGCAGAAGCTTTTTATTTTGATAAGGCCCCAGTAGTTCATTTTTGCTTTTGTTTCCCTTGCCTCCGGAGACATGTTGAGTAAGAAGTTGCTGCGGCCAAGATCAAAGAAGTTTTTCCTTGCTTTCTCCTCTAGGATTTTGGTGGTTTCCTGTCTTACGTTTAGGTCTGTCATCCATTTTGAGTTTATTTTTATGTATGGTATAAGCAAGTGGTCCAGGTTCATTTTCCTGCTTGTCTCTGTCCAGTTTTCCCAGCACCATTTGCTGAAGAGACTGTCTTTATTCCATTGGATATTCTTTCCTGCTTTGTCAAAGGTTAGTTGGCCATACGTGTGTGGGTCCATTTCTGGGTTCCCTATTCTGTTCCATTGATCTGAGTGTTTTGTGCCAGTACCATACTGTCTTGATGATTACAGCTTTGTAGTATGGCTTGAAGTCTGGGATTGTGATGCCTCCTGCTTTGATTTTCTTTTTCAAGATTGCTTTGGCTATTCGGGGTCTTTTCTGATTCCATACAAATTTTAGGATTGTTTGTTCTAGCTCTCTGAAGAATGCTGGCATTATTTTGATAGGGATTGCAATGAATGTGTAGATTGCTTTGGGCAGTATTAACATTTTACCTATATTTATTTTTCCAATCCAGGAGCATGGAGTATTTTTCCATTTTTTTGTGTGTCTTCTTCAATTTCTTTCATAAGCTTTCTATAGTTTTCAGTGTATAGATTTTTCACCTTTTTGGTTAGGCTTATTCCTAGATATTTTATGGTTTTTGGTCTCTGTAGTTTTTGTGTTTCCCTGATGATGAGTGATGTTGAGCATCTTTTCATGTGTCTGTTGGCCATCTGCTTGTCTTCCTTGGAAAAGTGTCTGTTCATATCTTCTGCCCATTTTTTAATTGGATTATTTGGTTTTTGGGTGTTAAGTTGTATAGGTTCTTTATATATTTTGGATATTAACCCTTTATCGGAGATGTCATTTGCAAATATCTTCTCCTATTCTGTAGGTTGCCTTTAGTTTTGTTGATTGTTTTCTTCATTGTGCAGAAGATTTTTACTTTGATTTAGTCCCAATAGTCTATTTTTGCTTTTGTTTCCCTTGCATCCAGAGACAGATGTAGTAAGAAGTAGCTGTGGCCAATGTCAGAGACCTTACTGCCTGTGCTTTCTTCAAGGAGTTTTATGGTTTCAGGTCTTTAATCCATTTTGAATTTATTATTTTTTATTTTTTAATTAAAGTTTTTTTTCAAGTTTTTATTTAAATTCCAGTTACTTAACATACAGTGTAGTGTTAGTTTCAGGAGTAGAATTCAGTGATTCATCACTTACATATGACATCCAGTGGTCATCAACAGTAAGTGCCCTCCTTAACACCCATCACCCATTTAACCCATTTTGAATTTATTTTTGTGTATGGTGAAAGAAAGTGGTCCAGGTTCATTCTTTTGCATGTAGCTGACCAGTTCTCCCAACACCATTTGTTGAAGAGACTGTCCTTTTTCCCATTAGATATTCTTCGTATGTTTCCTCTAACCTTACTTTGTTGAGGATTTTTATCATGAATGGACCTTGTACTTTGCCAGATGCTTTTTCTGCATCTATTGAAGTGATTATATGGTTCTTATCCTTTCTCTTATTGATGTGATGTATCACATTGGTTGATTTGTGAATTTTGAACCACTCTTGCATCCCAGGAATAAATTCCACTTGATCATGGTGAATGATTTTTTAAAAATGTGTTGCTGGGTTTGGTTTCCTAGTTGTTGTTGTTTTTTTAAGTTTATTTATTTATTTTGAGAGAGAGAGAGTGTAAGAGAGTGCACACACAAGTGGGCCGGGCAGAGAGAGAGAGAGAGAGAGAGATTGAGAATTCCAAGCAGGCTGTGCATTGTCAGTGCAGAGCCCAATACAGGGTTTGAACCCACAAACCGTGAGATTGTGACCTGAGCCTACCACTTAACTGACTGAGCCACCCAGGTGCCCCAGTTTGCTAGTATTTTGTTAAGGATTTTTGCATCTATGTTTATCAGGATATTGGTCTGTAGTGCTTTTTGGTTTTTTGGGTTTTTTTTTAGTGGTATATTTACCTGGTTTTGGTATCAGGGTAATGCTGGCCTCATAGAATGAATTTGGAAGTTTTTCTTCCTTTTCTATTTTTTGGAAGTTTAGAAGGAAGGTATTAACTCTACTTACTTACTTAATTAGTTTATTTATTTATTTTGGAGAGAGAGAGAGAGAAGACACAACATATCAAGAGTCAGATGTGTAACCTACTGAGCCACACAGGCGCCCCATCAACTCTTCTTTAAATGTTTGGTAGAAGTCACCTGTTGAAGCCTTCTTGTCCTGGACTTTGTTTGTTGAGAGTTTTTTGATTACTGATTCAATTTCTTTGCTGGTAATCAGTCTGTTCAAGTTTTCTATTTCTTCCTGTTTCAGTTTTGGTAGTTTATAGGTTTCTAACAATTTATCCATTTCTTCTTAATTGTCCAACTTGTTGGCATTTATTTTTCATAGTATTCTAAGTGTTTGTATTTCTGTGGTGCTGGTCCCCCCTCCTCACTCATTTATGATATTACTTATTTGAGTCTTTTCTTTTTTTTTCTTGATAAGTCTGGCTACAGGTTTATCAATTTTACTGGCTTTTTTCAAAGAACCAGCTCCTGCTTTCATTGATCTGTTCTATTGTTTCTTTTTTTTTGTTTTGTTTTTTCTTTTGTTTTTAGTCTCTATATCTTTATTTCACTCTAATATTTATTGTTTTCTTCTTTCTGTTGGTTTTATGTTTTGCTTGCTGTTCTTTTTCTAGATCCTTTAGGTATAAGATTAGATTGCCTATTTGAGATTTTTCTTGCTTCTTCAGTTAGGCCTGTAAACTATAAACTTCCCTTTTAGGACTGCTTTGGCTGCTTCCCAAAGGTGTGGATCACTGCGTTTTCATTTTCATTTTCACTTGTTTCCACGTCCTTTTTTATTTCTTCTTTTATTTCCTGGTTGATGCATTGAACGTTTAATAGCATGGTATTTAACTCTGTGTATTTGTGGGTTTTTTCAGATTTTTTTTTTGTTACTGTCTAGTTTCATAGTGTTATGGTCAGAAAAGTTGCATGGTATGACTTTGCTCTTGAATTTGTCAAGGCTTGTTTTGTGGCCTACTATGTGACCTATTCTGGAGAATGTTCCATGTGAACTTGAAAACAACATGTATTCTGCAGTTTTAGGATGCAATGTTTCAAGTATGTCTGTAAAGTCCATCTGTTCTAGTGTGTCATTCAGAGCCATTGTTTCCTTGTTGATTTTCTGTTTAGATGATCTGTCCATTGATGTAAGTGGGGTGTTAAAGTCCCCTGCTATTATTGTGTTATTGTCAATTATTTCCTTTATTTTGTTGTTAACTGTTTTATATATCTGGGTGCTTTAGTGTTGGGTGCATCAGTATTTATAATTGTTACATATTCTGGTTTGATTGTCCCTTTTATTATTATATAGTGTCTTTCTTTGTCCTTGTTACAGTCTTTGTTTTAAAGTTTACTTTGTACAGTGTGAGTATTGCTATACTGAATTTCTTTTGACATCTTTTTGCATGATAGGTGTTTCTCCATCCCTTAACTTTCAATCTGTAGGTGCCTTTAGATCTAAAATGAGTCTCTTGTAGACAGCATATAGTTGGGTCTTGTTTTTTAAGTCCATTCTGTCACCCTGTGTCTTTTGATTAGGGTTTTTAGTCCATTTACATTCAAAATAATTATTGATAGATATGTATTTATTGTCATTTCATTATTTGTGTTGGGTTGTTTCTGAAGATTTTCTCTGATTCTTTCTTGTCTTTCCCTCTTTCATGGTTTGCTGACTGTCTTTAATGATGTATTTGGATTTCTTTCTCTTTATTCTTTGCATATTTATTAGTGGTTCTGAAATATGGTTACCATTAGGTTTGTATATAACATCTTACACATATAGCAATCTATATTAAGTTGATGGCCATTTACATTTTAACCCTTTCTTTCCACCTCTCCTCCCACTTTTTAGGTATATGGTGTCATATTTTTTATTCTTTTATTCTGTGAGTTCCTTGACTGATTTTTTTACAGAAATATTCATTTTTACTGAATTTGTGTTTCCTACCTTCACACTGTCACTTTTGGTCTCTCCTCTCCATTCATAGTCCCCTTTAGTATCTCTTGCAGGGCTGCTGTAGTGTTCATGAACTCCTTTAGTTTTTGTTTTATACAAAGACTTTAAACAACTTTTAAGTGTGGTTGAAGAGCTAAATAAAGATGTGGAAAAAGTAAAAAAAAATCATGTGTGACTAAAATGGAAAGTTAGGAAGGAGGTAGAAAACCTAAGAAGAAACCCCAAAGAAATTCTGGAGGCACAAAGTACAGCAACTGAAATGAAAAATTCACCAGAGGAATCAAAAACAGATTTGAGCAGGCAGAAGAAAGAATTAGCACACTTGAAGATAGACAATGGAAATTCTAGAGTTTGAAGCAAGAAAAAAGATTGAAGAAAAGCAAACAGCCCTAAGGATGCTGTGGGACACCATCGAATCGGCCAATATATTCACCTGGGAGTCCTAGAAGAAGAAAAGAGAGAAAGGGGCAGAGAAAATATTAGAAGAAATAATGGCTGAAAACCTCCAAAATTTGATGGCATACATGAAGCTCATCCAAGAAGCTCAACAAACTCCAAGTAAGGTGAACTCAAAGGTACCCATGAAGATACATCATTATTAAATTATATATAAAAAGATAACTCACAAAATGGTACAAAATAGTTGTAGGTCCTATATCTGATAAGAGATTAATATCCAGAATGTATAGAGAACTGCTAAAACTCAACAACAGAATTGATTCTAAAATGGACAAAGGACTGAATAGATTTTCCTCCAAAGAAGATATACGGTGGCCAAGCTCATGAAAAGATGCTCAACGTTGCTGATCATTAGTGAAATGCAAATAAAGACCACAAGATACCACCTCACACCCCGTAGGATGGCTGTGATCAAGAACCAGGAAACAAGTGCTGGTGAGCATGTGGAGAAATTGGAGCCCTAGTGCATGGTTGGTGGGAATGTAATATGGTGCAGCTGCTGCGGAAAACAGTATGGAGTTTCCTCAAAAAATTAAAAATAGAATTCCCATATGATCCAGCAGTTTCACTTTTGGGTGTTTACTCAAAAGAATTGAAAGCAGGGTCTCGAAGAGATATTTGTACACCTATGTTCATAGCAGCATTATTCACAATAGCATGGGAGCAACACACTGTCTGTTGGTGGACGAATGGGTAAGGAGAGTATGGCATAAACATATACTGGAATATTACTTAGCTTCAGGAAGGAAGGAAATTCTGCTATATGCTACAGTACAGATGAGTTTCAAGGTCATTACTCCAAGTGAGATAAGCCAGTCACAAAATGATAAACACTGTAGGAGTGCACTTATATGAAACGACCAGAGTAGTCAAATCCATAGAGACAAAATAGAGTGGTGGTTTCTGGGGGCCGGGGCGGGGAGGATGGGGAGTTACTCGTTTAATGGGTATAGACTCTCAGTTTTACAAGATGAAAAACTCTTGTTTTTCAGAATTAAAACTATTTTTAGAGTAATGAGGATGTGTGGTGGTGACGATTGCACCAATGAATGTATTTAATATCACCTAAGTGTACTTTTAAAAATGGTTAAAATGTGTGTACTTCACCACACACAGAAACACCTATCCTGAAGAAAAGGATATCTTTGATACATTGCGTTGTACGAGATACACTATGTAAAGTCACACAAGTAAAAAATGCTTCCAAGAGTGATGGGAAAACAAAAGAATATACGAAAATATATGAAATATGGAAGTAAATTTTAAAGAATAGTAATAAAATGAGCACCTAGGTACCCTCCACCCAAATTTGGAGGGAGAGCTTTGTCCGTCTGTTTGAAACTTCCATGTGCTCCAGACTGACCACACACACCTCAGTCCTTTCCACCTGGAGATAATCATTATCATGAATTGTATTCAAGGTTGCCTTGATTTTCTTCATATCCGAACAACACATCATTTCGTATGGCAAGTGTCTGCGCTTCACACAGGCGGACTTGCACTGTGGTTTCCTTTCGTGGCTTGCTTCTTTTACTTGACACGGAGTTTCGGAGGCACGCAACCATGGGTGACGTGTGGGACTGTGGCTTATTTGACCAGCAGTGAGTCTCATTGTATGAAAACCCCACAACTCGTGTGCCCATCCCAGTGGTGGTTTCGGTTCTTCTGCTGTTTCATCATTGCTGCCGTGAACATTTTCATGGTACACACGTGCATCGGTGCCATAGACTGAGTGTTTGTGTCCCTCCAAGTTCATGTGTTGAACCCCTAACCCCTAATGCAACGCAACAGCATTAGGAGGAGGGGCCTTTGGGATGTGGTTACGTCATGAGGGTGGAGCCCCCACGAGTAGGATCAGTGCCCTTGTAAAGGGACCCCGGGAAGCTCCCCCGCACCTCTGCCACGTGAGGGCACTGGATCTGCTGGCATCTTCATCTTGGACTTCCAGCTTCCAGAGTCGAGAGGAATAGGTTTCTGTTTCTAAGCGCCCAGTGTACAGTGTATGGTTACAGCGGCTTGAGTGGCCTGTCTTCAGTTCTATACCTGGAAGTGAAATTGCTGCTCCATAGTTGATGTGTTTGCGCAGCGTCACTGTGAAATGATCCGTGTTTCCTAATGTTGTTACATCAACCTGCAATTCTGCAGCAGGGTATGAGTTCTCATCTTTGCATATCTGCAATAATACTCGGTTACTATCTGATTTTTATTTACTTTTTTGCCAGTCTAGTGTGTACTCATATATGACTGCGTTTTAATTTATATTGCCTGGTTACTAACTAATGAGGTTTAAAACATTTTTCATGTGTTTATTAGCCAACTGTGTTTCTTTTTCTGTGAAATCTTACTCATGACTTTTGCCCATTTTTATGTTGTGCTTTTTTCCCCCTTTACTGGTTCTTGGAGGTATTTATATGACCAGCCTCACCAGACTCCAGTCAAACCAAACTTCGTTTGACCTTTCCAGGTGCCCATGCTTCCTTCCACTGCATTCCCTGTGCCCCAGACTCTGCCCTTCCGTCCTTACTCAGCCCATCTTTGCTGGCTCACACTTGGCTATCTTTTTTGTATATATATGTTGTGGAAATCTGTAAGCTAATGTTTGTTAAGGATTTTTGCATTTATTGTCATGATGTATATTGGCTTGTCATTCCTTTTTTGATATTTTCTTTGACTTTTTGGTATCAGGGTAACACTAGTTTCATTAAATCAACTGGGAAGTATTCTTTTATATTTCCTAGAAGAGATCATGTAGAATTAGTGTTAATTCTTCTTTAAACATTTGGTAGAATTCCTCTGTGAAACCATCTGGCCTGGAAACTATTCTTCTGGGAGTTTTAAAATTACACACTCAAAATCGTTAAGAGTTAAAGTGTGATTCAAATGATCTATTCTATCTTGGGTGAATTATGGTAGATTATGTTTTTGGAAGAACGGTGTCCATTTTGTCTAAGTTGATAAATGTTTGTGTGTGGAGTTGTTCATAGTATTTCCTTACCCTTTTGATGTGTGCAGGGTTTGTAGTGAACTCCCCTGTCTTAGTAAAGGTGTGGATAATTTCTGTCTTCTGTCTTTTTCAGTCTTGGTAGAGGTCTGTCAATTTCATTGCTATTTCCTTTTTTTTTTTTAACTTTGGAAATCTTTTTTTTAAAGCTTTTGTATGTATATTCTTCTTCTTTTTTTTAATATGAAGTTTATTGTCAAATTGGTTTCCATACAACACCCAGTGCTCATCCCAACAGGTGCCCTCCTCAATGCCCATCACCCACTTTCCCCTCTGTCCTACCTCCATCAACCCTCAGTTTATTCTCAGTTTTTAAGAGTCTCTTATGGTTTGCCTTCCTCCCTCTCAAACTTTTTTTGTTCCTTCCCCTCCCCCATGGTCTTCTGTTAAGTGTCTCAGGATCCACATAAGAGTGAAAACATATGGTATCTATCTTTCTCTGTATGACTTATTTCACTTAGCATAACACTCTCCAGTTCTATCCACGTTGCCACAAAAGGCCACATTTCATTCTTTCTCATTGCCAAGTAGTATTCCATTGTGTATATAAACCATAATTTCTTTATCCATTCGTCAGTTGATGGACATTTAGGCTCTTCCTATAATTTGGCTATTGTTGAAAGTGCTGCTATAAACATTGGGGTACCAGTGCCCCTATGCATCAGCACTCCTGTATCCCTTGGATAAATTCCTAGCAGTGCTATTGCTGGGCCATAGGGAAGATCTATTTTTAATTTTTTGAGGAACCTCTACACTGTTTTCCAGAGTGGCTGTACCAGTTTGCATTCTCACCAACAGTGCAAGAGCGTTCTGTTTCTCCACATCCTCTGCAGCATCTATAGTCTCCTGATTTGTTCATTTTAGCCACTCTGACTGGGTGTGAGATGATATCTCATGGTGGTGTTGATTTGTATTTCCCTGATGAGGAGTGACGCTGAGCATCTTTTCATGAGCATCTTTTCATGTGCCATCTGGATGTCTTCTTTAGAGAAGTGTCTATTCATGTCTTCTGCCCATTTCTTCACTGGATTATTTGTTTTTTGGGTGTGGAGTTTGGTGAGTTCTTTATAGATTTTGGATACTAGCCCTTTGTCCAATATGTCATTTGCAAATATCTTTTCCCATTCCGTTGGTTGCCTTTTAGTTTTGTTGATTGTTTCCTTTGCAGTGCAGAAGCTTTTTATCTTCATGAGGTCCCAATAGTTAATTTTTGCTTTATGAAGGAAATTGAAGAAGATACAAAGAAATGGAAAAACATTCCGTGCTCATGGATTGGAAAAATAAATATTGTTAAAATGTCAATACTACGCAAAGCAATCTACACATTCAATGCAATCCCAATCAAAATTGTACCAGTATTCTTCTCAAAACTAGAACAAGCAATACTAAAATGTGTATGGGACAACAAAAGACCCCAAATAGCCCAAGTAATATTGAAGAAGAAGACCAAAGCAGGAGGCATCACAATTCCAGACTTTAGCCTCTACTACAAAGCTGTAATCATCAAGACAGCATGGTATTGGCACAAAAATAGACACATGGATCAATGGAATAGAATAGAGACTCCAGAACTGGACCCACAAAAGTATGGCCAACTAATCTTTGACAAAGCAGGAAATAATATCCAATGGAAAAAAAGACAGTCTCTCTAACAAATGGTGCTGGGAGAACTGGACAGCAACATGCAGAAGGATGAAACTAGACCACTTTCTTACGCCATTCACAAAAATAAACTCAAAATGGTTAAAGAACCTGAATGTGAGACAGGAAACCGTCAAAACCCTAGAGGAGAAAGCAGGAAAAAACCTCTCTGACCTCAGCCGCAGCAATTTCTTACTTGATACATATCCAAAGGCAAGGGAATTCATTGATCTTTTCAAAGAAACAAGTTATCATTTCAATGATTTTCTCTATTTTTTGTTTTCAATTTTATTGATTTATGCTTATTTCCTTCTTTGGCTCACTCCAGGCTTATTTTGCTTTTCTTTTTCTAATCTCTTATTGTTTTAAGTTTATTTATTTATTTGAGAGAAAGAGAGAGGGAGAGAGAAGACACAGGGGAGGGAGAGAGAAAGAAGGAGAGAGAGAGAATCCCAAGCAGGCTCGACACTGCACAGAACCCAACACGGGGCTCAGTCTCATGACTGTGAGATCATGACCTGAGCCAAAATCAAGAGTTGGACACTTAACGGACTGAGCCACCTAAGCACTCCTCTTTTTCGAAAATCTTAAGCGGGGCGCCTGGGTGGCGCAGTCGGTTAAGCGTCCGACTTCAGCCAGGTCACGATCTCGCGGTCCGTGAGTTCGAGCCCCGCGCCAGGCTCTGGGCTGATGGCTCGGAGCCTGGAGCCTGTTTCCGATTCTGTGTCTCCCTCTCTCTCTGCCCCTCCCCCGTTCATGCTCTGTCTCTCTCTGTCCCAAAAATAAATAAAAAATGTTGAAAAAAAATTAAAAAAAAAAAAAAAGAAAATCTTAAGCTGGGAGCTTAGATTATTTATTTGTGATCTTTTCTCTTTTTTAACATAAACATTTTGTGCTATAAATTTCCCTCTCAATGTTGCTTTAGCTAGGCCCAACAGACTTTGACATATGATATTTTCCTTTCAGTTCAATGTATTTTTAAAATTTTTACAAGAATTCCTCTTTGACTCATGGATTATTTAGAGGTATATTGCTTAGTTTCCAAGTGTTTGGCAAATTTCTTGTTATCTTTCTATTATTGATTTCTAGTTTGATTCTACTGTAGTTGAAAAGCACCTTCTTTATAATTTCATTTATTTCCAATTTGTTGAGTCTGTTTTATGGCTCAGGATATGGCCAATCTTGGTGTATATTCCATAGTTTTTTGAAAAGAATGCGTATTCTGCTATTGTTGGGTAGAATGCACTTAAATGTCTGTTAGATTCTGTTGGTTGATCATATTGCTAAGTTATCTCTATTTTTGATAATTTTATATTTGATTGTTGTATCTACTGTTGATATTGGGATGTTAAAGTCTCCAAGTATAACAGGTACCAGTTTTTGCTTCAGATATTTTGCATTTTATAGTTTGGTCCATATCTATTTAGGATTGCTATAACTTTTTGGTAGATTGTTTATCATTATATTAGGTCCCTCTCTGGTAATTTTCCTTGTTCTGAAATCTACCTTATATTACTATAACAACTCCTGCTTTTCTTTGCTTAATGTTTGCATGATATACATTTTTTCCATCCTTTCATTTTCAACATTTTTATTTTGTTTTATTTTATGAGTGGTTCTTTTTTTATTTTTTTTAATGCTTATTTCTGAAGGAGAGAGAGACAGAGCGTGAGTGGAGGAGGGGCAGAAAGAGAGAGAGAGACAGAATCTGAAGCAGGCTCCAGGCTCTGAGCTGTCAGCACAGAGCCCGATGCAGAGCTCGAACTCACAAACTGCAAGATCATGACCTGAGCCGAAGTTGGATGTTCAACCAACTGAGCTACCCATGTGCCCCATGAATGGTTCTTATAGAGAGCAAATAGTTGGGTTATGGTTTTAATCCACTCTGCCAACCTCTGTCTTTTAATGGGTGTATTTAGACCACTTACATTTAATGTAATTGTTGATGTGTTAGGGCTGAAGTCTGTAATTTTACTTTTTGTTTATTATCTTTGCTTTTCATTTGTCTATTCTTTTCTTTTTTTTTTTTTTACCTCCCTGTCATTAACTTGGACATTTTTCAAGTTCTATTTTGAATTATGTTTAGTGTTCATGAATGCATCTCTTTGTATAACTTTTTTTAGTGGCTGTTCTTGGTATTACATAATATATATATATGTAACTTATCATGGTCTACTGGTGTCATCTTACCAGTTCAAGTGAAGTATAGAAATCTTTCCTCTTTTTATGTCCTTTTACTCTCCCTTGTTTATAATATAGTATTTTTATTTATTTACTTTTAATATAAGATAATATTTTAAAATATTTTCTTTATTTACATTTAGAACAGCATCAGTGAGTGGTATAATTTTTGCTTCAACTGTCAAACATAATTTAGAAGACTAAAGAGACAAAAAGGCCTACTGTATTAACTTTGCTATATTTTTACTAAAAAAAATTCCTTGTTTTACCATTTCTGTTCTGTTTAAGGAACATTCTTCAGCCATTATTTTATGGTAGGTCTACTAAATTATCTTTGTTTTCTTCCATCTGGGAATGTCTTGATTTCCTCTTCATTCTTTTTTTCTTTTTAAAGATTAAAATTTTTTTTAAAGGTTTATTTATTTTTGAGAGGGAAAGAGAAAGCATGAGTAGAGGGGAGGCCTAGAGAGAGACACACACACACAGAATTGGAAGTAAGCTCTAGGTTCTGAGCTGTCAGCACAGAGCCCCATATGGGGCTCAAACTCACGAACTGTGGGATCGTGACCTGAGCCGAAAGTCAGACACTTAACTGACTGAGCCACCTAGGTGCCCCATTTCCTCTTCAGTCTTAAAGGACATTTTCACTGGATATAGAATTCTGAATTGACGTTATTCTCTTTTAACATTGAAAAATACCTTGCCACTTCTTTCTGGCCCTCATGATTTCAGATGGGAAATACATGGTTACTCCAATTATTTTTTCCTTCAAGGTAGAGTGTCATTTTTCTCCGGTTGTTTTTAGCATTTTATTATTTTTCTTTAGTTTTCAAAATATTAATTATGGTCTGCCTTCGTTTGGACATCTTTGGATTTATCCTATTTGCGCTTGCTCAGCTTCAGAATCTGTAGGTTTGTGTCTCTTGCCAAATTTGAAAAGTTTTCAACTATTATATTATTGAACTCTTTTTCCTCTCCATCTTCCTCTTCTTTCCCCCTGATTCTAGACTATCAGGAAATTCCCTCTCATTCATGATCTGCTCTCTCCTGGAGGCGTGGGACGGCCGCGAGAAGCCATTCTTACCATAGTGCCATTCTGTGAGGATGCCCTCAGATCTGACCACTGACTTCTGCAGGTCATGATACCTGGAATGGGTCCAAGCCTCTAACAGAGGTACTTGGAGTCTTCTCATCTGAAGGGATTTTGTGATCATGATGACAAATATCGGGTGAGAATGACTAAATCATCCTATTGGTAAATCGTGTACAGATCATTCAGTAACTTAAGCATAGGTATATGTACATCAAATGCAAAAAAGGAACAGAGTCCGTGTGTGGCTCTGTGTTAACCCCAATCTCTCCTCACCAGGGCAAACACGTGGCCTGGACTCACTGGGTCGCTTGGCTTTACGATGGTGATGCTCTTTCCCATATACCAGTTCATAGTCCAAAATGGCCACCTACGTTGAATCTGATATCAAAATCCCAGAGACTGCAGTATGTACAATTTCGGAGTCCAGATAAAGGCACAGGCTCCCCCATAACCCTGGTTCCACAGCTCAGCTCTGCTCCACATGCTGACACACAGATCTGCCATATATATGCCTGCCGGTGCACACTGCCAGGAACAGCTTCCTCTCAGCCTCCTCTGCACGGCTGGCGTGTCAGCTCTCTAGGGCTTTGGATGTCACTGGAAAAGATTCCACCTTTATTTGTACATACTCTCATGGCTTGGTGGGTAACTCCCCTGGTGCTTCTAGGGTTAAGCAGAGACCACTCCTTAACTACTCCATGCTCTTGGGTGCTCCCGACAGGCCCTTTTCTGAGTAGTGGGCTTATATGTTTGGAATGAGTGGTGACATCAGTGAGGATGCTGGTCCTCTGGAGTGGGGACACGGTGAGGCACAGGCGAGGTTGCTCTGTGGAAGCGGGATGCAACATTGTTGAGAAGATATTTTCCTACCAGAAGGACTTTTTTAAAAGTTGTTTTTAACATTTATTCATTTTTTGAGAGAGAGTCACAGAGCATGAGTGGGGGAGGGGCAGAGAGAGAGGGAGACACAGAATCCGAAAAAGGCTCCAGGCTCTGAGCTGTCAGCACAGAGCCCGACATGGGGCTCAAACTCACGAACTGCGAGGTTATGACCTGAGCCAAAGTCAGACGCTTAACCGACTGAGCCTCCCAGGCACTCTTACAAGAAGGACTTTTAAAGAAGTCGTGAAGTAGCATTCTTTTTTCTTTGCCTACAGTAAAAAGGTAAGTTTGCAATATTTTTGGGGGTGAGGAGGAGGATTGGGGATAAACCGAATGTGAAATGATTAAGAGTTAACAAATGACAAATAACGTTCCTTCTTGCTAAGCAGCATTTGGCAAAAGTCCCCAGATTGGAGCATTTTGCGTGATATTTCATTGAAATCTCGTAGCAATTGTGAAATATTCTTGTTGGTTGGTTTTATCTCTTTCTCTGCTTTTTAAAACAAAAAACAACAAGGGGCACCTGGGTGGCTCAGTCGGTTGTGCTTCGACTTCGGCTCAGGTCACGATCTCACGGCTCATGAGGTCGAGCCCCGAGCCAGCTCTGTGCTGACAGCTGGGAGCCCGGATCCTCTTAGGATTCTGTGTCTCCCTCTGTCTCTGCCTCTCCCCCGCTCATCTCTGTCTCTCTCTCTCTCTCTCAAAAATAAATAAAAACATTAAAAAGAAAATAAAAAAGTGAAAAACAGAATAAAAAACAAGCAGTGAATCTTGTGCTAGCGGTGTGCTCAGGAAAGCTGTGCGCTGGAGGGTCTGTAGGGTTGCTTCTGTCTCCAGGGGATGCCGTCCATTTGCGAAGATACAGCGGACGCTGAGGCCGCGGGAGCCGTGCACAGAAGGGGAGCCAGGCCTCAGTCCTGCCTTTGAGTCCAAGTGGAAACCGAGATCCACAGAACTGCACTGGTAGTTTTCGAGTTAAAATGGGAGAAGATGGAGGAAAAGGAATCTTTAAAAATCCTCGCGGGTTCCAGTTGTGGCCGCTCATAATCGTTGTTCTCAGCTCTGAGTCAGCTTAGACAGCTTGCTTTCAGGAATGCTCTCTTTCTGTGGTCTGTCTGCTACTTCAGGCCTCCCTCGGCGGCATCCATGCACCTCCTGGAGCATCTCCTCTGGGCCAGCCCTGGGCAGGGGCCACGATCCGGGCAGAGAAAAGAGGCCTTGCAGACCCTTGCACCCCAAGTGGCCTAAGGCGCCAGAGTCTCAGGATGGAGGTGTGGGCAGGGCTGTGGGGCCAGAGGAAAACGCACAGGGTGGCTTGGGACCGTCCCTCAAGCCAGCAGGGACTGAATCTTGAAGGAAGACCAGCGGCTGCGGCCTGTGTATACTGGGAACACAGTCGCAGGCCCCCGGAGCATGGGAGGGACCGTGCAGAGCTTGGGGATGGACCGGTGCAGGCGACAGCGGCCGACACGGCATCTACGACCCCCAAGCTTTTGCTGAAAATCGGCGCCTCTTTATGGCTCGATGTCTAGCACTGCACTGTTCTCAACCAGAGTGGCTGAGATCCTCCTTGAAAATTCTAACTATTGGACATTTTACCTGCAGTTTTCTTTGTCCATTGGAGAGTTCCATCACAACTAGTTCTAAAACCTTTTTTTTTTTTTTAAACCTGGCATAGCACTCTATGCTGCCCTGCTTGGTATCACCAGCTGGGTGCTTGTGGTGCCGGGTAAATGCTGGTGTAAAGGAGCCACTGGCCCACAAGGTGCAGGCTCAGGCGGACCAGCCCTTCCGTCTGGGCTCCAGGGGCCTTACTGGTGCGTTGGGCTCCACTCCCAGGACAGGCAAGACCGGAAGAGCCCAGTCAGCCCTCCCAGGGCCGCGGCGGCCATCCCCACCGCACCGTCCGGGGCACTGGGCTCCTGCCTCATCCTCAGGGTCCCCAGCAGACCTCACGCTCTGTGTGGCTGGACTTGCTCCCTGGGCTTCAAGCCCATCCCCGTCCCCCCGACGCAGCCAGGGGCTCTGCTCTGTCCGGATGGAGCCGTCTGGGGAACACCGCTGCCTGTGCCCATGGTCTGGGGCTGGGCCCCTCAGAGATGGCGGCTGGCTCACCTGAGCCGGGACCTGCCTTACACCTGCTGCTCTCCAAGGACGAATCCACCCAATATCTGAAACACAGCTTAATCGATTACTCGTGAAACCAAGGGGAGCTGTTCTTATAAGGCACAGAGTCTGACCCAGAGTGCCAGGAAGCATGGGGGCAGGGGGCAGCAGGACCTGGGCCCTGGAGGGACCTGGGGGATGGGCAGGCTTTCAGAAGTGCCACCGCTGAAGGGGACTTGTCACTGACCTACTGGGATGGCATTTGAGCTTTTGTGCTTGCTTGTCTGCAGCTTCAGACCGAAGCCAGAGAATAACTGATATTTTCCTTGCTTGACTCTGGAGAAGGGGCCGTTTTTATTCTCACTGCGCACACTGAGGGCCAGCCTCCCCGGGGCCAGCGCAGTGGCTGTGGGTGCCTCTGGCCCGTGTCTCTCCAGAAGTGCTGCTTGGAGGTAAGGTTCACTGTGGGTGCCTGGCTTTCAGACCGTCCCTGGCAAAAATTCACCCCCACTGTTTTCTAGCCCCGCACACATGCCTGGTCCCTCCGAGCCTCAGATTCCTTGCTGACAAAACAGGGTACAAAGAACATCTGTGTTAAAGAGGTGGGACGTTTGTCTGGTGTACGTTAGGAGCTCAACGGATCCTGGCCAACGCAGAAGCACTGCAAGCCCAGGCAGTGGAGAGCTGGGGCCCTGAGCGCAGGGGGTGGACCACAGTGTGTCCGGTGGAGCCCCAGGGTCTCCAGAGCCGGCGAGCAGGGACTTGGCTGGAGCGCAGACCCCAAAGACAGATGAGCAACCTGTGAGAGGCGCTGCTGGGGCGGTAGGCTGTGGAGGCCCAGGTGGCTGTGGACAAGCAGGTAGGAGGCGAGGCCTGGGGACGTCTGAGATGCTGGGACACGAGCCTGGGGAGGGACGGGGAAGCCAACCCCTCCTGGTCATGGGGAGGGGCCCAGATGGCCCGGGCAAAGGTTTGTGTGGGAATCTGGAATGCACCGCAGGTTTTCTTACGCAGAAATGATAGAACTATGTTTCCTTGTCTTCCAAGCTAGCACCTGCCAGTTCATCTAAAATAAGCCGTCGTGAACTTGGGGAGCTCTGGATGCACCGATCCAGGCCCGGTCACTTGAGCGAGCTCTAGGAGCAGGTCAGAGTCACACCGTGAAGGTGGCCCAAACAGTGACCGTTGCCCCACTTTCGGCCCCCCCCCCCCCCCCCCCCGGAAGCCTCCCAGTAACCCCTGTGGAGGGGCAGGCATTTCCTCCCCGCCAGGGTCGCTGCTCCTGGTTCTGGTTCCCCAGAGGGCTTCTGGCTCACCTGTGCGCTCCTTGCCTCCAAACCAAGGCCTGCTCCTACCCCATCAGCACCTGGTACCTGCAGGGACACGGCGTCTACACAAACATGCCAGAATTGAGCGGAAAACCGGCCGGAGCCTTTGCTCACAGAGGCCAGGGACGCAGCCAGAGTTCCTGACTTGCTCTCGGGGCTGGGCTGCGGGTGAGGCAGCTGGGCTGGGGAGAAATGGCGGCGTTTCCCTGCTACAGGTCTTACTGTGACCTGTGCGGGTATGCAGGGGGTGTGTGCTGGTCGGGAGGAGCTCAGATCACCCGCAGCCCGCGCACCCGGCCTCCGTGCTAAGTGCAGCCACCCGCCTGAAGGTGCCTGCCGGGGGTGGCCGCCACCCCGCCTGCTACGGGGCACGCGGGGCGTGTGGTGCTGGCCGGGCTCCCAGAGCAAGCTGGCTTGTTTTTCCTCAGCATTTACGCAGGAGAGATTTTCCAGTAGGCCGGGCGGCTTAGCGGATAATGCCTGGCCTTTCACATTTCGGCATGTGGTTGGGGTTCAGCTCGAGGTCCCGAGGGAATCACACCGCAGGCTGTCGTCCGGGCAGGCCCAGCCTTTTGTGGCTCGTCCTGCACCTGGAAACCCTCCTGCCCACGACGTCCTTGCCCCGTGCAGCTGCACGGCAGCTGGGCCCCCTCCTCTCTGCCCCGGGGGCGCACCTGAGGAACCCACCACCTGTGCTCCCAGCCCCTCAGGGCGGTGTGACCGCGGTGGACGAGGGCGTCCCGAGCTGGCCGGGACTCGGCGTGTCCCGCCCTCCCGGCTCTGCAGGGTGGAGCGGTTCGTGTACACACTCGTGTGGGTGCGTGGGGAGGGAGGTCTCTGCCCAGACACTGAGCTCGACTCTGCTTGTGGCCACAGGAATAGTTCAGAAACAGCCTGCCCCAGAGGTGTGGCTGGGCGGAGGCTGCCAGGGCGGGAGCCAGGGCTCCCGCCACGCACGGGGCCCCCGTGTCCCCGGCTACACGGAGGCAGCCTCTCCTCGTGGGAGCTGGGTCGGCACATCTGAGCCGCCACAAGCCAACTTCCCCTGAGGCTTTCTGTGAGGGAAGCTGTCACCCCACATCCTTGGAAGGTAGGGGAGGGGGTAGCAGAGACCATGCTCCAGCCTCCTCCAGGAGTGATACAGGTTAGTGACGCCACGGGAGGCAGGGAGGGTGGTGCCCGGTGACGATGGCCAGGGTCAAGACGAGGCCTCAGCACCAGACCCCAAACGTCTCCACACGATGCCACATCCGGAGCCAAACCCAGCTACGCCGGGCTCTGAAAGAAGGATGCGTTTAGGATAGCAGGGAGGGGCTCTTACGGATATGGGACAGAGGGGGCAGGGAGAGAGGATGGGTGTCTACAAAGAGGGGGCACGGGTGGGTGGAGTGTGTGGTAGAGCCTGATCCTGTGGGGAAGGCCAGGGACACTGATAGGGGACCGAGGTCGTTGAGGACCCGTGTAGGAAGCAGTAGGACACAGGTTGCGGGGTGTGGCGCAGCTCGTCAGTGCATTGTGGGAGCTACAGGGACCAGGTTGCAAAGCTACGAAGCCTGCGGCCTGTGCTCCCCTGATCTCCACTGCTTGCTTTGAGGATAGGTGTCACGACTTACATCCAGAGAGGATCCTGGCGGGCTGTGCCCCCATGAGGGACCTTCACAGTGAAGGGATTTGAAGTTAGGGTCATTGTGCGTTGATCCTAACATAAAGGTCACGTACTAGATCTCCACCCATCCACTCACTCTGCACTTACTCGTTAAACGTCTACCACGGTCAAGGCTGTGTGGAGGGAATGTAAAGGTAGACCACGTCCAATCCTCAGGCTCAGGTTGCTTGTGGCCAAGGACATAAGACACAGACAACAAAGACAGAATGCGGAGAGGGGTGCAGAGAGCAGAATGGGATTTGGGGGACATGTTTCCTTATTGTCAAGATCAGGGAAGGCTCACAGAAGAAGCAGCCACTTGCTCTCCTGGGGATGTGCTTGTCAGGGGGAGGCCCTTCTTTGTGGGGGTCCTGTTAGAGACCTAGATACTCGAGACAGATGCCAAGGAGCTGTCCTCAAATATTCTACTTGGAAGGGAGGAGTCAGGTAAAGCCCCACCTCCTTACCCCCTCCTGTTCCCGTGATGAGGCCTATATCCACCACATACCATAGGACACAGGGCCGTTTGGTTGACTACCTTCTGTTAGATACTTTGGAGCAACATAGCCCCATTGCCATGATTTGTTATAAATGGCAAGTGTCATACCTTTCAGTGTGTGAACCCAGAACGATGCTCCATCCCTCACGTGTATCCCTTTCTGTTTCTACTCCCCAAACTGAGTAGGCTTAATTTGGGCTCCTGGCCTTGGAGTTCTGAGCAGTCAGTGTATGCTCCAAAGGCCTTGGAAAGCTCATTCCAATGGTCCAGATGTGTCATGGCGTGCTCTTGTTTCTTGTGAGGAGTAAGTACAACCTTGGAAGTGTCTTTAGTGTGCGATGTGGCCCATCTCCACGGCAAGTGCTCCTATGTGCTGAGTCCTAGAGAAGCCACTGTGCTGACAAGACCATGCCTGTAGTCTGACAACAACATGAGAGTTGGCAGTCAGCTCTTGGACTCCTGGCTCAGTGCTCCCCCAAGTTCTTCTTGTCTCTCTAGAAGCTTGGGTTGCTGCTGTCATTTTCCCAAGGAAACAAGAATGGCACATAAAGGTCTGGGATGGATGAGGTTTAGTCAGTAGTTCCAGGCTTCTTGGAACCAGTGCATTAACAGGATAGAGGAACAGAGCAGGAGAAGTGGTCTACAAGGCAAGTGAAGACATCCACCTGGGAGAAGAACGATAGGTCCCACTGACCCTAGTGGCTAAGTCCCGCCTACAAGTGACTAAGGAGATGTTTAACAAGGTTCTTTATTTTTTATTTCTTTATTTTTTGAGACAGAGAGAGAGAGAAGGAATGTGAGTAGGGGAGAGGCAGAGGGAGAGAGAATCTTAAGCAAGCTTCACGCTCAGTGCGGAGCCTGACTTGGGGCTTGATCCCACGACCCTGGGATCATGACCTGAGCCAAAATCAAGAGTTGGATGCTCAACTGATTGAGCCACCCAGGCACCCCATAACAAGGTTCTTTACACTTTATGGAGACATCAGCTGATCTGAATTCTACACAGGTGGATTGGTGTTTCTGGGGACAGAAAATCACTGATGTAATTTGTTTTATGGAAAAGAAAAGCACAGAGAGGGTTGTTAGAAATGCAACATTTTCTAGAAAACAGTCCTCAATTCTGCCAATACTTACTAAGCACCTGTTGTGTTGTAGCACGAGGCCAAATGCTGGAGATACTGAGATGGCCACGTTTGGCCAGTGAGCACATGGACAGAAACATGTGTAATTCAGTGTGATTTCTGAAGGTGGGAAAGGAGTGTGAACTCAGCCTGTGGTGAGGAAGGAATGAAAATCAGCAAAGGCTTCCTGGAAGAGGTGCTCAAAGACTGATGTCTCCTTTAAAAGGGTGATACACATGGGGTGCCTGCATGGATCAGTCTGTTAAGCATCCGACTTTTGGTTTCAGCTCAGGTCATGATCCCAGGGATGTGGGATTGAGCCCCACATCTGACTCCACACTGCTGATGCAGAGCCTGCTTGGGCTTCTCTCTTTCTGACCATACGCCTCTTGTGCACGCACATACACACTCTCACACTCTCTCAAAATAAATAAACTTTAAACAGTAAAAGGGAGATACACATATTCCCCTTTATTTTCTGCAAGCTGAGTAATTTTAATTATATTTCCTAAACTTCTGACAATTTACAGATACATCACAAACATCCTTTAGTTACTCCATGAGTATTGGAGAAAAGGTTATTGTTATTTTTTTAAAGTTTATTTATTTATTTTGGAGAGAAAGAGAGTGCGAGTCAGGAAAGAGCAGAGAGAGAGGGAGAGAGAGAATCCCAAGCAGGCTCTGTGCTGTCAGCACAGAGCCCGATGTGGGGCTCGAACTCACAAACCGTGAGATCATGACCTGAGCTGAAATCGAGTCAGACACTTCACCGACTAAGCCACCCAGGCGTCCCAAAAGTTATTATTTGACTTTTATTGATTAATATGTGAAGACAAATACCTAAAAAAGACAGGTAACTTATCCACTTCCCAGCTGCAGTAAGTTCTGGAAATGAGTGTAAGTCTCTTCCCATTTGCCACATGCTCTGGCTTTTGGTTTTACCTCTGTCACAGAGAAAGACAAACACTAAATGCTAAAAAGTTCACCCAGACCCACACAGACTCGCAGTTTGTCAGGGAGGTGGTGGCAGGTTCCACCGCTAGTCCTGGAATCGGCGACCCTTCACGTGGCAGCAGGCTGTCTCTGCAGCCATGGCCTTGTGTCTGGCTCTGATCATTCTCCTCTGTGCTTACCGCAGTCAAGACCTGCGCCTCTTCCCCACGTACATGAGCCCAGTCGCACATGACGCCCGTTGCTCTGGCTCAGGATGTGCTGGCAGAAGTGTGGCTCCTGGGGCTGTCACTCTGGTCTTGTCCTCTCCTTTCTTTTCCTGTTCTCTGGAAATGGAAATGAGGGAGACGTTCCTTGGCTATTGAAATGGATATATGTTTGTCTGTATTTGACAGAGACATTCCCAGGGAAGGGTTCTCATGTACTTACAAAAAGAGGACAATAAAAGGTGCTGCACCATTGAAAATCCTTTCCAATCTTTGGTAGCTGCTCAGGAATAAAAGTGGTTGGTAGTAGGAAGAGTGTGCTGTAGTTCCCAAAAGGGTACCATAACTTATTGTGCATCACTTATATGAGTTATAATTTAGAAATCTAGCTGGGACTGGAAACATGACATAAAATACCACTATATAGGATTTTAATTATACCTTTCATCTAATAATTCAAACATTAATATCATCCATTTGTTTTGTCACATGCTCTGAGATAGATATCATCACCATCACCATCATCATCATCACTACCATCACTATCACCACCATTGCCATCAGCACCATCGTTATCACCATCATCACCATTTTCACCATCGTCGTCATCATCACCATCACCACCATCACCATCTTCACCATCATCACCACCATCACCACCATCGTCACCATCATCATCGTCATCATCACCATCATCACCATCACCACCATCACCATCATCATCACCATCTTCACCATCATCACCACCATCATCATCACCATCAGCACCTCCATCACCATCATCATCACCACCATCATCATCACCACCATCATCATCACCATCACCATTATCACCATCACCACCATCACCATCTTCACCATCATCACCACCACCATCACCATCATCATCATCACCATCTTCACCATCATCACCACCACCATCACCATTATCATCACTATCACCACCATCAACACCATCATCATCACCACCATCATGACCATCACCATCATCATCACCATCAGCACCTCCATCACCATCATCATCACCATCACCACCATCATCACCATCACCATCTTCATCACCATCACCATCACCATTATCACTTTTATCATCAAAAGATCTCTATGAAGACCCTGAGAATACAGTGTCCTCTGGCCTAAGAAGTACAAAGAGAACTGCACAGAGGGGCTTGCCTGTATGACTGAACACCGTAAGAGGGATAAGAAGGCACATGTAACCCATACATTTTTAGAGTATGAAGAGAAATATAGAAATAAAATGAAATAAGGATAAAGAAAGTGGAACAAGTTTAAGAAAAACTAAAGTTTTGTTTTTAAAGAGCAAAGTATACACATTTTATGTGCATGGCTCTATGCAGTTCTACCAACGAGCATACCAGGGGCACCAGCACCTGGTTTCCAGGAGACTTTCCTTTCTGTGGCTTTTCATTATGTTCTCCCCCTCAACCTTGAATAGTCTGATCTCTTGCTTTTAGATTAGTTTTTTTTTTTTTTTTTTTTTTTGATTTTGAGCTTTACATGATTGGAACCAGACAGTATTTATTTTGTGTGTCTGTTTTCTTTTCCTCATCGTTACGTTTGTGGGATTTATGCTTGTTGGCACATGCTGTTGTGTATTCTTACTGCTCAAGATACGCCACAAATTACCCTTCTACTGACGATGATGAGCATCTGTGTGGTTTCCGGTGCGGGGCTTTTCAAATGGCCTTCCTACGAACATTCCCGTGCACGCTGTTTGGTGAACAGAGGGAGCCGTTACACCTTGAGGTGGAATTGCCGGGTCATGAGGTGGCACCTGCTACCTGTTCAGTTTTTGTGGGCACTGGCACGCCGTTCCAAAGCGTTGTGTGGATTTACACTCCCACAGTGGCGAATGGGGCTTTCGGTCTCAACACCCCACCAATACTTGGTACCTGAGTAACTGTTTTAAAGATATGGCAACGGTAACATGGAGACAATTATCGTAATACCGAAAGGAGTTTTTGGTAAAAAGATGGTGGCAGATTGTCTGGACTATGAACATAATAAACAACAAGTCCTTACGGGGAGATGCATCATCTGGCTCTGCTCTGAGTACCTGGCACCTGGACAGTGTTGTCGGATCTAGGAAACCATGACACCCGTTGGTGTCTCAGCCAAGGCTCCGTGAGAGGAGCAGCCCCACTAACTGGGGTTACTGGATGGGGCGTTCGTTGCCGGAACCGTGGGACTGCTGAGGAATGAAGTCCAGGAGGGCAGGCGGGGCTCAGGGGTCACTGCCCTCAGCCTGCGAAATGAAGCGTGGCCAGTGCTGGGGAGAAGGTGTCCAGGGAGGTCTGAGGGGAGGCCAGGTGTCTGGTGGTGGGCTTGGGCTCAGCGGGTGCGAGGACGAGGCGCCCTGAGAGGAACAACCAGGGGGGGACCTGTCTCGCGCTCCTCTGCCTCCGACCCAGCGACCTTCAGGGTCACGTCGGCTGCTCCACTTCTGCCTGCAGAGCTCACGCGCACTCCTCTTTGTCCGCTCCCCGAGCTCGACCCGGCTGACCCACAGTTCGAGCCCCGGGAAGGTTTCCCTCAGGACCCTCTGTGTCGGCCAGGGCGCGCAGCTGCCTTCCTTCGGGGTGTCGGCATCTTGTGAGGAGCCGAGTGTAAGCCCCAGAACCGAGTCCTCCTGTCTCTGTGGTGAGGAAGAACCCCCAGGAGGCCGCAGGCGTGGCTCAGAGAGGAGTCAGGGTGACTGCAGGGCCACGGGGCCTGTGCCACCCGCGCACGCACCTTCCTGGGCCTCCGGGGTCCGGCTGAAGGGTCCACGCACACCGCCTCACCCTCTGGTGGGTGTGCAGCGCCCTCGGGACGCGCTGGTGACCCAGCCCAGCAAGCGGGTTTCGGCTGTCGGCCATTTCAGGCTTTGCCTCCGTGGCAGGACCTGCCTCACGCTCTTCCCGGGGGCCCCTCGAGAGTGACTGGTCACGCCCGCATGGTTGGGCCTCAGGGACACTGTGTGGGGGCATGCCCTGTGGCCGCGGACCCGTCTGGGCTCAGCTCAGTCTGCACTCCCTGCACACACCCTGATCTCAGGTAAATACCTTGTGCCCCAAACCTGGCTCGGGATCGGAGTCCGGGGAGCCCAGCCTGCGGGACGCTGAGGGCGGCCCCCCACAGCTCGTGCCGGCCTGGGCCTCTGGGGCTCTGCTGGCACTGACGACGACACGTGGGCGTTTACTGTGGACTCTGCCCTGGTCCGTGGCCCCGCGCTTCCAGACGAGCGGCATTTAAGGATGTCTGTTTTGTTGTCCACGCACGGAGGCCAGAGAACGTGGCATTTATGATGTGGATTGTTTGAAATCTGTCCCAGACCCCCTCTGTGACCCATGTGTGCTAAATTTTGTAAGTGTTTTATGTGTACTCAGGGGGGATTTTTATTGTCTGTTTTCTGGAGGCATCATGTTCTGTCTCTATGTATGTATGTGTCTATTTATTGCTTGTTAGCTAATCAATCAAGTTATTCAAAGCTCTCACGTTTTTACTTGTATTTCCTCTGGTTGCTCTTTCCATTTCTGAGGGAAGCCTGTGGACCTGCTCCAGGGACTGGGAATGTGTCAGCTTCTCCCAGAGACTAATTTAGATTTTGCTTTTTGCACTTTAACGCTGTGTTCCAACAGGCTTATAATTCACGTCGTTTCGGCCTATCTTCTTCCGTTCTGTTAGAAACATTCCCTTTTGTTTGTACCTTTTACTGCTTTTCACCTTAAATTCTATTTTGCCTGATATGAGTAGTGCTGCCCTGATTCCATTTTGGTAACATTCTCCACTCACCAAGTGTGTATGAATCATCTGTTCACGTTACAGGTAAGGCTTCCAGTCAACTTCAGTCAACAGGAGGCTCTTAACGGCTAAGTTTCAGGGGGTCAGGAGTTACACGCAGGGACTCCTGACCCCCACGTTGTTCCAGGGTTCCCTGTATCTGCATTGTTTATTTTCTTGGTTATAATGTGGAATGTTTCTTAATTGGCTGATCCAGTTTACAGTTTTTATGATCTCAGAACTATTTGCACTTAATTCTGCCTCTTATTATATATCTTCTGTCTACCATTTTTTAATTCATTGTTTTCTTCCACTGTTGGTCCCTCTCCCTTTATTTTGTAAATGGATCTGGTTTTCTTTTTCATTGTTTTCTTCTACGGGTTTTAATTTATTTTTTAAATGTTTATTTATTTTTGAGAGAGAGACAGAATGTGAGTGGGTTAGGGGCAGAGAAAGAGGGAGACACAGAATCGAAAGCAGGCTCCAGGCTCTGAGCCATCAGCACAGAGCCCAAAACGGGGCTCGAACTCACAGACCGTGAGATCATGACCTGAGCCGAAGTCGGCCACTCAACCGACTGAGCCACCCAGGCACCCCTCTTCTATGGTTTTTTTTTTTTTAATTTTTTTTTTAATTTTTTTTTAATGTTTATTTAATTTTGAGACAGAGAGACACAGAGCATGAATGGGGGAGGGTCAGAGAGAGAGGGAGACACAGAATCTGAAACAGGCTCCAGGCTCTGAGCAGTCAGCAACAGAGCCCGACGCGGGGCTCGAACTCACGGACTGAGAGATCATGACCTGAGCCGAAGTCGGACGCTTAACCGACTGAGCCACCCAGGCGCCCCACGGATTTTTAAAGTGACACAGTATATTTCTATTTTTTTTTTTTAGTTTTTATCTTCATATTATTAAGACAAACATATAGATTTTTTCTTTCTAAAACTGTATAAAAATAGCAGGCATCTCAATTCTCCTCCAGGAGAAATCAAAACATTAGTATAATCTTAATTCCCTCCATGCCTGCCTGTCTGGCACTTTCCTGTTTCACTGTCTGAAATCTTGTTTCAGATTATTGTTTTAAATGTTTAAAAATCATTTTATTTTAAACTTATTTTAAAAGTCTTTTACGATAATACACCATTAGGCAATGCATTTTAATTATTCATTAATACTGCTTTTAGTATTTCACTGCTTCTCGTTGGACTCACTTTTCTCTTGTTCTCTGGTGGCTCGTGTGACAAGGGCCCACGGACAGTATGTCTCTGACCCCCAAGATTTTCTTGACCTTCCCTGGATGGTAGCTTGACCAGATACAGCACTCTAGATCCAACTGTCTCTTCCTTCAACACTTGGAAAATATGACTCCATTTTTCTTCATGCATCCAGGGAGGCCGGTAATAATCTGGTTTTTGCTTCTTTTCGAAAATTGTTTTTTCTGTAGCTTTCTTCGGAGCTATCTGCAGGGTGAGTTTTGCTGATTTTTGCTGCTCAGCATTTGATAGGCGCTGAGGACTAATGTTTTCTCGCAGTTGGGAAATTCTCGGGAATTATTTCTTTACATAACGACTTATCTGTAGTCTCTTCATTCTCTCCTTCAAGAGCCTGAGTGAACATATGTGTCTCATCTCCCTTTCATGTGTTTTAATGTTTACACTGTCCCTCAGTCTATTTTTGGAGCTCATTTATTCACTTCTGTTATGTCCAATCTAAAATTCAAAATGTAAATGAATTTGTAAATTTCAGCAATTATATTCTTAATTTCCAATATTTCATTTGGTTCTTTTTCACTGCTTCGCCTCGTGCTCCCCACACGGCTTACCTCCGGCACCCCGCCCGCTCGCTGAGCTGGGTGCAGGTGCTGTGGGCCACTCTGAGCTCACCTTCCAGATGTTTCTGTACCAAGCCAGCTCAGGACAAGGGGTGAAGGCCTCCTCCAGGACTCCACATGCAGGTGAGCCTGGCTGGTGGTGGCTGGACTGGGCCACCAAGCGGGCACTCCTGCACTGGTTTTCTGGGCACGTGCCCCCACTTTCTCTGGTCCAGTCACTGCTCTTCTGTCTGGGTGAGGGCAGCTCTGGGGGTGCTGGCAGCCTGGTTCCCCTGTGGGTGTCCTGGTGAGGCTGTGGCCCTCCCTTCAGGCTCCTCTGCCCTGCCCTGCCCTCCTCTGTGTGGCTGCCCCCTGCACTGCAGTGGGGTGCCAGCTGTGTCTTTAGTCTGAGCTCCTGGGTCTCCTCCTGCCCCTTGTCTGGGGGCGGGCAGGCATCTCCCCACATCCGCCGTGTCTTTTCCTACCATTTCTGGGTCTAATGTACAGAGGAGAGACTTCGGCATATACTTGGCTGACAAACTTAAAATTGAAAACATGTCTATTCTTTGAAATAGAATTATGAAGTTACGGTCTATAAATAGGGACATGTCTTCTTTTAAAAATGGCTTTACTATAGGGCTAACTCTGTCTATTCTGGAGGAATTGCCTCTTACAGGCTTTGATAACGTGACTAATTATTTGCTAATTTATATATGTCTTCGGGATGTGTATTTATATATTTATGTTCTATAAATTGCCTGTAAAATTCTCTTCTTCTTGCATGATGGTTTTCCTTTGGAAGAAAATAAAGATCCAGTAAAGAATGACTGATGATAGCTGAATGTTGGTGAAGAATCCTGCACGGGTTTTATGTTTCTTGATGTTTTACTTTGTGTATTATGCATTTTTAGCTTAGTAATTCTGGCAGTTTCATTTGCTTAACAGACTTAGTAGAAATCAGTTTATAGGGCGATAATGCACTATTCGGTGCCACTGCACTATCCAGGCCACTATTGCAACCTGCCGAGCGCAGATCTTTGTTTAGTGAATGAGGGAGACACACCCGGGAACGGCTTGCACTTACTCACGAGATGTCAGTGCAGGTACCACGTTTCACCCAGCTGTTAAATCCGCATTGGAAGATCAGTATTCAAGAGGCTAATGTTTGCCTCTATCCATTCACTAAACAAACGTTTATTGAGTGTCTGGCCCACGCCTCCCTAAGTCGCTGTGCTGGAACCAGGGTCACTGTGAAAAGCAAGCCAGGCTCTGTCCCCCACCGACCTGCCCTCCTGGCAGGAGGCCGTGCACAGAGTTCCATGCTCGGTCCCGATGGGCCACTCCCAGGGGCGCCCGGTGGGCACCCAGCCAGGACTGGGGTGCTGCTGGACGGGGAAGGTAGCTTCGCAAACACTCTGTGCACATGGGCCGTGGGCCCCTCGGCAGCCTGCCTCCCTGCTCATGATCGTTCCCGACCACAGCAATCCCACAGGGCTGTGTGGGCTGGGCACTGACACCACCAGCTTCTCCACCAGCATGTGACATCACAAAGGCTCAGTGGCCAGGGCAGCGGTGGCCTTCAAGCCACACCAATCACCCTTGAATAAAGGCAGTAGGAAGGCATCCTGGGCCTGAGGCAGTCTGAACAGGTCATAGGAGAAGGCGCCCTACCCGCCTGTTTCCGGACTTCAGCTGTACACGGTCATCTAAGGCGTACGCATTCCTTCTAAGACCATGGTTCTTATAGCCTGAGAACTGCATCATTCTGAACTGGGGGCTTTGGAGAGCAATCCCTCTGTGCGATCTCACCACCCTCGGGAGAGAAGAAACTGGACAGGACGGCAGGCCCGGGGAGGCCCAGTGACCTGTGGACGGTCCGGGGCCTGCAGTCCTCACACACATCTGACATGTTCCCTGCTGCATCCTGGGAGGCGTGAGCTCCCCTAGACGTCTGCTTGTCGAATGAGGCGGGAGACCTAGGCCTGTCAAGGAGACATGGGTCAGCACGAGAGAGAAGCCGGGTACAGATGTGACGTAGGGGGCCGGTTGGGTATGGGTCACCGGGGCCCCCCAAGAGCCTTGAGCTGGATGCCCACTGTCTTCTGAGCACCTACAGCTCCAGCCCGGGCCCTGGGGCATCATGCTAAACAAGCAGACAGCACGGAGAGCCCCACGTCTGAGAAGGACAATTCTGCCGTTGACGAGGTTTTGATAAGAGACAACCGGGAAGGCGGTGTGGCCAGTGGTCAGGGACACCTGGGGAGGCAGCCTGCATGGTGAGCCAGGAAGAAGGGAGGGCCAGACCCTGCAGCTCGGGGGAGGGGTGAGGGGCCCTGATGGGGGAGGCCTTGGCGTCTGCAGGACAGAGCTAGAGCCAGTGTGGCCACCAGGAGCAGAGCAAGCGGGGGGCGGGGCCTCATATGGGCTCGGAGGAAGGGGAGGGTCCCAGCACCCCACTCATGTTTATGGCTCTGGATTTTGTTCCGAGAGCAGTTACTGCTAAGCCCCGGAAGAGAGCCAGCAGGGAGGGGGCGTGACGTGCTGCACCACGAGACATGTCCCCGAGGCCTCCCTCCTCTCGGGGCCTCTCCAGAGGCGTCGGCTCTGGTCCTGATGTCAGAGCTGGTGGCCTTCAAGTGACTGAGGTCCCAACCCTTCTGGGGCCCAGACTGTTGCTCAGCTGCAGGCAGACACCCAGGGAACTGTGGGGCCTGGGGACCGAAAGCCAGGCCTCCTGGTCCCCAGAACACGGCAGCAGGGGGGCAGCAAGACGGGAGTCAGCTTGCGACTGTTCTTCGTGCTGGGTTGCACGTGAGTTCTGAGCCCAGTCTTTCCACAAGGGCGCAGTGACCGAGACCTCCCCATAGGCCTCTGAGATGCCGTCACTCGAGCTGAGAGCCTGGATGAGACACAAGGAGCCTGTCGCTGGCAAGGCTGCCTCTTCTTGGAGGCACAGTCCTGCACCTTCTCTGCTTCCCAGAGGGGACGTACGGAAGGAACAGACTTCCAGACTGCCGAGTACGTGACTTCAGGGTCCAAGAGTGTTCGGTTCACGTGTCCACCAGGCTGGTCCATAGTGCCCGGTGTTCTCCCAAATGCTAGGGGAGATGCTGCTGTGAGGTATTGTTTGGACGAGATTAACTTTGCATCGGGCCACTTTCAGGAAAGTGGGTGACCCTGCATAACGTGCAAACAGCTGAAGGCCTGCAAAGAAACAGACAGACTGTTTGCTGAAGAAGAAGCAACGTGGAGATCCTGCCTGAGATCCCAGCCTGCTGGCCTGCTCTGCATAATTTCGACTCGTCAGCCCCAACAACTGCGGGAGCCAGTTCTTTAAAGCCCACCTCTCTGCCTGTATACGTATGTGTCGTGTCAGTTTGGCTTCTGCGGGGAGCCCTGGATGACACAACTGCACCCTTTGAAGTGGTTCCAGTTGCGCCAGTAGATACTGTGACCTTCCTTGCCTGACACCAGGTCCTTCATAGCAAACAGGCACCAGTTCCGGGTCCATCAACGCAGTCCTGCGTGGCCTGTACAATGTGGACGCAACCAGGCGAGGAGAAAACATCAGGACATATTCAGTCTCTGCAGCAGGAGTGAGACCCGGGCCCTGTACTCTCAGTCTCCGCAGCAGGGACCTGGGTGGTACCCTCATGGCCACGACCAAGTTCGGCGTGAGGCACTGTTGTCCCCGAGCTCCCGGGCGCTCCTTTAGAGATGGGCTAGAAGGACATTCGAGGGCGACACCTGTGCCTGTCACTAAGCCACTTGGAGGAGGGATGTCTGCTCCTGGATTCTTCACTGTATTCCCAGTGGTAGGGTTTTTAAGGAAGTTCCAGGGCTTACTTTCTCTCATTGAACCTGAAAATCTCCACCCCCTCCCCCCCCTCCCCCGCTGCCTTTTATGTGAAATGGATGTTGGATGAAGGGACCACTAGGCCATCTGAGTTTAGACTGTCCACTGCGTGGTCCTGTCCCACTGCTGAGGGGAGGAAGGGAAGGAGACCAGGAGGGGATCCCGGAAAGTGCCCTGCATTCTCAGGATGGATTGGGATCTTACCTCCATGTCCATCTTTGTCACAGGCGAAACCCTCACTGCCCTCATTGTCAAGCTCTGTGATTAGGTCTGTGTAGCCCCTTTGATCGGTGTTGTAGCTGTTTACAACCTGGGCAAAGCATGGCCTCCCGCAGCTCCCAGCCCTGAAGCACCTGCAGCATGGCAGGAAGAGGAAAAATGATTTTATTGGAATCTTCACGGTTTCAATGGCAGTTCTCCTTGGGGAGGGCCCGATGGGATCCCGAACCCTCCTGGAAACACCACCACCTACCACTGGCCGGGGGGCCTCGTCCTTTCTGAATTTATTGGCTTCGGCAAGTCAGGTATGCTCCCGGTGGCACCAGCATCAACAGCGAGGAGAGGGCTCAGCATCTTCTGAGTCTTTGTCACCAAGAACTGAATTCTTGACAGGCATGCTACTTCAGAGTGAGTCCCATGATTTCCAGACAGCAGGAGGCCAGAGGCCTCTTGCCCCCGGCCACCTGTGACCCAGGTGTCCCCACCTGTGGCCGCCTGCATGAGCCTCAGGAGTTGGCACAAGCGTCCTGTGGCATGAATCGCCCCGTGAGCGGAGGCAGGGCCCAGGCAAGGGCTGGAGCTGCACAGAGGCTGGGGGTCCCTGGGGAGCCCCTGGGGGGATCCCCCCTTGCCTGGAAATCGATCAGGCTCACCCTCTGCCAGCTGCACTGAGTCAGAGCCCTCCCGCCCCGTGGCCTGCGGCCCTCGGCCGTTCAGCTCCTGGAACAGCTGAGCTCTGGCCCCGGCCCAGCATCCTGCGGGCCCCGTGGAAGCTGCCCCTGCCCACAGATGTCCAGACACCTGCTCCAGCGGAGGGATGGCTCTCGTCCTTACCTGGCAGGCACATAAGAGATGAGCCTCGCCTCCTTGCCTGCTGCGAGCAGCCGCCCAACGCTCACAGCTTCCGTTTCGTCCAGGGGTCGGGCGGCCGTGGCCTTGGCAGAATCCGGCACTGCCGGTTACCCTACCAGGATTCGGGTAAGACCTCCAGCTACTGTGCCCTGTAAGCACAGAAGTGGACGAATGGTGGTGCACGTGTGGACGGCACAGGGTCCTGGCCTCAGATGCGTGTGTCCTCTGTCCCCCAGGCCAAAAGGCAGTGTCCCGGAGCTCAACAGGGGCCGTCTGGCAGCAGGAGGTGACCATGGCCCTCCTGCTTGGCCGTGGGGTCCACAGACTGCCCCACGTGCACCTCCTGTGCCCCTGAGACCCTGCTGTACGTCTAGACCCCTCGCCCAGAAGAGCAGGCGAACGTTCCTGCCTGTGCAGCGGTATGTTCTTGGGATTCTTTGAACCCTTTTGACAAATCAAGATGTTTATTTTTTATTTTTATGGCAAACTCTAACACTTCTCTTTTGACCTGATATTTTGCAAATTGAAAGGTGTCTCAGGGTTGGTTGCTAGGGAAACAGGTGAAGGTTTGGGCAGGAGGCCAACAGGGAGGCTGAGTGGCTGTGTGGTGTCCCCGAAGCGTGCAGAGACCCTCACACAGAACGTGGTGGCATCTTTGCCGAGAGGGCAGCCGCTCCTGCGGTCTGTCTGCTCCTGAGTTTATGGTCAGCGGCTTCCCTGAGGAGCCAAAGGGCTAACTCGGCCTGGTCCCGATGGTATGGGCTTTGCGTGGACCAGCACAGCGTCTGCTGCTCTGCTCAGGGAACCTCAAAACCCAAGGTGTCCTGGGGCACCTGGGGGGCTCAGTCGGTGAAGCGTCCGACTTCGGCTCCGGTCATGATCTCACGGTTCGTGGGTTCGAGCCCTGCGTCGGGTTCTGTGCTGACAGCTTGGAGCCTGGAGCCTGCCTCAGATTCTGTGTCTCCCTCCGTCTCTGCTCTTCCCCTGCTCGCACTGTCTCTCTCTGTCTCTCAAAAATAAATAAATGTAAAAAAAAAAAAAAAAAATTAAAAAAAAAAAACCCAAGGCATCCTGGGGTTCGTGAGGAGTCGCTCAGCCATCTGGCCTCTGCTCACTGGGTTTGTTCGGGAACAAAAGGTTTGCCTTGTCTCCCTCTGTGACCTGGCCTCTTGAAGCCAGATCCCAGTCTTTGTCAAGATCAGACTTTCCCACCCAAACTTGCAAACCACCACGTGGGATCCTGGCCGGGAAGACGCCTTACATCAGAAGAGATGGGGTAGGAAGGAGGGAGCCCGGGGGGTGGGGGGGGGCAGCCTGTCACGAGTGTGGGCAGGTTAGCGGGCAAGATGCATGGGCCAGGCCTGTTTCGGTAACTCCCGTTTCCTAAGTACAAAGGCAGTAGACGCCGATGCCTGAAAATGTAGCACAAGAGAGAACGAGAAGCCTCCATGGAGAGAATCGTTCCCGACATTGGGCCGTCTCCCCACGGTGCACAACCATGGGACGGCCCCTCCCCACTGAGACAAGCCCCTCGGCTCCCCACCCTGGGCCCCGACGCCCTTCTGCTCAGTCCCCGGCGGCACCACCGCCCATCGGCGATAGGCAGCGCCCCCCCCAGGACCCCTCTCACCTACCAGCCGGTCCTCAGTCTCTCTGCCTGCTTCTCTGGGTTCATTCCGTGGGGACTTGTTTAGGTCACGACCCTCAAGATGATGCCAAACTTGTCAAACGTGCATCTTCAGCCCGTCCTGAGCCCCCCAGTATCTGCACTCGGGTGTCCAGGGAGCTGCCCCCGCTCACTGAGCTCGTCTGCTTCTCCATAATCTTCCCCAAGCCAGCAGTGGGTGCCGCGCGGACTGACAGCCCCGGGGCCACGTCCCCGCGTCTGGTCTCAGGCACAGTCTACGCACCAGCCCCTCGAGGGTCACCGCGCCAGACTCCATGCCTCCCGTGGTTGGCTGCAGAGCCCTGCCCACGTGCCCGCCATCTGCACCCAGGTCAGGCCACACCCTGGGCTCCCAACGCCCCGAGGGCTGCACCGGAGAGCGCTTGTCTCCCGTCTGGCCCAGGGCTCCGCGGCCCGCTCTCCCCACGGGGCCTCAGACTCGCTGCTCCTCTGTCTGTTTCCCTGACACTTCACCACTGGCCCTGACTTCATTCACACCCCCTTCAGTGTCGCCTTCTGGAGAGGCCTCCTGGCACGCACAAGGGAGAGCCTCATCCCAACCGACTCTCCCGCCTTATTTTTCTCCACGGTGTTGACCGGCAGTCACCCCACTGTGTGCTGACCAGCAGTCGCCCTGCTGTGCGTCTGTTTATTGGGCTGTCTCCCCACGGTGCTGACCAGCAGCTGCCCTACTGTGTGCTGACCAGCAGTCGCCCTGCTGTGTCTTTTATTGGGCCGTCTTCCCACGGGGCTGACCAGCAGTTGTCCTACTGTGCGCTGACCAGAAGTCACTCTACTGTGCGTCTGTTTATTGGGCTGTCTCCACAGAAGACAGTGAGCCCAGGAAGGCAGGGCTGGTCCCCAGCACCCGGTGGGGCACCTGGTGGTGGTGCTCCTGGACGAGCAGGTGCAGGACAGGCTGCTTGCATCCTGAGACGTGCACTGTCATGCTGGGCCCTCCAGACTGCTTTCCCCAGCATGTCTCCCAGTCCTCGTCCTGTGCTTCGTTGAAACCACACTCAGCCCTGAAGGATTACAAACTGACAAGTGAACTCAGGAGTCAGACAGGGGGTGATGTCCCAGCTGGGGCTGGACGGTGATGGTGGCCTGAACAAGGCCGGGGCTGTGGGAAGCTGCTTGTGGGCAGGCCCCGGGGGGACTGAGGGCAAAGGCTGAGTGCTGTCTGCGTGCTCTTTTCGTGGTGTGGCGTAGCCAAGGGCTTGTGGGGAGGCATGTGGACGTGTTTCCTCAGCTGCCTGGCCATGCAGCACAGGGCTGACAGAGGCCTGACCCTCCAGTGGTCTGAGACCAGAGGAAGAGTCGACTCTCACAGTCCTAACATGTAAGAAACCTGGGGGCTGCTCGCCCATTACTTTGCGGAGAAAGATGGGCCCTGCCTGGGGCTGAGGTGCTGGGGTCACCAGTGTGTGGAGATGACCCCAGCCTTGCTCCCTGCTTGCAGAAGGTGCGTCATCCAGTGGCTGGTGAATGAACAAGGGGTCCGCTATGGGTGGAGTTGTGCCTCCCCCAAATTCTTACACTGAGGTCCTAACCCCGGCACTTTACAATGTGACCCTATTTGGCATAGGGTCCCTGCAGATACAAGTAGTTAAGATGCGAGCAGGGAGCAGGGTGGGCCCTAATGCAGCCACTGTTGTCCTTACGGGGAAGGACAATGTGAAGGCCGGGGAAGGCCTGGGATGGGTCCTGACTGGACCCCGTGGCCCCAGCTCGGGTCTCCACGGCCGTGAGGTGGTGTTTGTCACGGCCCCCACGGCCGACTCGCAGGCCAGGAACCCGGTCGGTGTTGGTTCCTGGGCGTGTGGACACGAACACACGGTGGGCCGTGTTCTGAGATGTGCGTGTGTGCATACGAGGTCCCCCATGATTCAAAGGCTCATCAGTTCCCCAGGGACGAATACTATGGCAAACGACGCGTTAGGGTGCCCGGTGTCCTACAGCACAGACGGGACAGCACCGTCTCCTTACCGGCCCCTAGCTGGGACTCGCCTGCATACAAAGTCTGCTTCCTCTGGGTTCTTACCTGACTCACATTTTTGCCCACCGGGAGTTTGGGTTGAACTTGGGGAGAAAGGTGGGTGGAAACCCCTGGCCCAGGATGGCTCTGGGGTCAGGAGGGGCCGTCCCAGGGCCAGTGGGCCGAGGCTTCTGCCTCCTTCTGAACCCATCAGGTCTGGGCACGGTTGAGGTGGGCGGGTGAGGTGGGCGCAGTGTCCTGTCTCTGGCTGAAACAGGAAAGGAGAAGAGTCTGAACGAGTGAGGTGGGAAGCATGGGGGACGGGATGGGAACTTCCTGCACCAAAGCTTCTGAACTTCAGAAGAAACCGGCTTTGATGACGGTAGTCCTGACCCCGCCCTCTCTGCTGTAAACATTGGTTTCTAAAGCATTTACAAGGCAGCTTCCCAGGGCAACTGGGAGAGACCAGCATGACAGAATGAGAGGCGTGGCTGATTGCCTGTCTCACTGGGACAGGGACCCCACACCCGGTTTCTGCTGCTGGGCCTGGATCTGGACCCACATTCAAGCTGTGCCCAAGGCCTGGCCCTCCTCGTCTCTCCCTTTGGCCCTGGCACCAGAGGGGCCATCCGTCCCTGGTCCCAAGGAGCCATCGTGGTGATGGTTTCATTTTAGGAGTCAGCTGCCATCCTTCGGGCTGAGGCAGACAGACGGGTGGTGGGGGTGAATGGCCCTGTCCCCAGGGAGACTGCAGGTCAGGACGGGACATGGAGCTCACGCAGTCCCTGTGCACCTGTACAGCCCTCACAGGAAGTCGTCATGAACACCGGTGAAGAGAGAGTCCAGTGGCCTCCTGCTGCCCAACTGGCCCCGGGCCCCTGAAAGTTCCGGGAGATGGTCTTCCTCACCTGGTGCACGGTTACTGCTCACTTACGTTCCTTTTGCTACCTTCAAGCTTTTTGCCTTTGGAGGAAAGAAGAAAATAATAAATAAGTACTTAATTTTTTCCTTTTTGGTGAAAAACTGGGAAGCCCCGCAGTGAATTCTTTGGGCAAAGCCAGCCAGGAACGGAGTCAGGCACTTCATGGGCTCCCGAAACGGGATCACACGGCCACGCCGTGGCCACACACTGCTTCTTCCTCTTTCCCAGGGCTCCACACGTGGCGGGACCGAGCTTCGTGTCCCACCTGTTGGATTCATGACTCACGCAGGCCCGGGGTAAGCTACTATTGCCAGCCTGCTAAATTCACATCGACAATGTGCGTGGTTGCCGAAGGGACAGGGAAGGGTGAGCAGGCTGCCTTTCTTGCCTCAGAGGAGGCAGGAGCCAGCACAGCCCTCTGTCCCTCCCTGTCCCTGTCCCTGTCCCTGTCCCTGGGCATTACCTACAGGCACACGGGGGGCTTGTAAGATGCTTTTCTCTGGAAGAGAAGAGACCCCTTAGTCATCACAGTCCCTGGGCTGTCAGCAGTCACCCTACCTACTGGACATAAACTGCAGCCCAGACGGGGTCACCTCAAAAGGACACAGAGACCCCAGGCTGTGTGCCCTGATGCCCACTAAAGTCCAACACAGGGCTACGGGATGCCTGTGAGTGCAGACGACACTGCGTCTACACCTGCATCCACACCCGAGTGAGGACCTGAGACACTGTGACTGGATCTATTTACTCTCTGAAAGTTTTAGCCAGTTGAGCATTTTCCTATAGAAAGCGAAAAGGGTGGGGAAGCATAGTCCACAAGTTAAAAAATTCTTTAGAGTTGGGAAAAGTAAGACAGTCTGTGTTCATATTTAATCTCATATTTATCTAGGTGGTATTCCTATATGGGCCAAATAATTATCAAGTCACTATTTTTATAATATATAAGCAAGGAGTTATTTAACTATAGATTGTTATGATTTCTGTTTGTTTGGCTACATAAGGACACAAACCCTGATTGTCCATTGTTTGTGTTGTAACTAAAGCACAGAGGTGCTGTGATGGGCCCCCAGGGCCCGTCTCCTCCCGCAGCTGTGATGGCCCCCAAGGCCTGTCTTCTCCAGTTGTGGTGGCTCAGATACTCTGGATCAACCTGACTGACTGTAAGTCCCAGACAGAGAGCTGTCTTTGGCACCAGGAAAATGCTAAGTCACAGAAACAGAGCTGCCACGTGTCTGGAAAGTCCACATGCTGAAGTCACAGGCAGGGGCCCTCCCTGCTTCGTCTGGGTGCCTCAAGATATAGAATGTCCCTCCTGGAGCAGGCCCTCGTCAGTCTCTAGTGTCGAGGAAGGGGTGCAGCACAGGAACAGGAGACACCGTGTTCTTCTAGCTTGGATTTTGGCTGACAGTCTGGTGGGGAATCCACCCACATGACCAATTAAAATCCTCGGTAAAAATCTGCTAGCTGTTTTCTCCAAACGCCCCTGACCTCAGGACACTTTAGGGAGGAGGTCTCATTGGGGACGCCCTCTGAAAAATGTCCTCTTTGTCCTCGAGCAGGAGGGCCAGGTGGCAGGATTCTTTGTGGGGACCGGGCACATTTCCCAAAGAGGGTTTTGTGGGACCCCAGTTCTGGCACAGGTGTTCCCGGGCAGGGTGGGGCATAGGAGATGTTACTCATCCCGCCCTCAGGGGACCCGTGTTGGGGAGACCCACAGGGAGAAAAGCTGTCTGACCATAGAAACGCACCCTCTTTATTTTTTTGAGAAATAGGTAGAACGTACTGAACACTGGTTGCTCTGAGTCCTTCGGGTGCCCCCCTCTGCCTGGCGCGTCGGTCTAGGGTAGGGGCACAAGCAGAATGTGCTCTAAGGAGAGCTGCACATGGGGAGCCTGGAGTCAGACCAGCCTCTTGAGAGGATTTTCTCCTCTTGCTTAGCAGCAGCTGAGCTCCCGGCGACAAGTGAGAGCAGCCAGGCCTCGGGGCAGAGGGTGCGGGCTGGCGGGCAGGTGGCTGGGTCCCGTCCCGGTCCAGCCCGGCTTCTGGGTGCTCACCCCCTGGACGCCTGCAGGGAGAAGCCTGGGCTGACGCCCCCCCTTGGCCGGCCACCAACCTGTCCCCGAGCAGAGCAGCGACCGGCAGACACGGGGCCCCGGAGGAGTTCTCCCGCGTGGGCTCATGGACATCAGTGCCGTCACTTCCTCTCGCTTCCCCCCTTGCTCTGAACGAAGGAATAGGAGTTTGTGGTGTAAATGTCTTCTGTGGAGTCAAACAGCCCAGCATCGTCGTGGGCAGAAACTCATTCTTATTTATTTTCAGTTTCTCTTTCTCCTAAAAAGACAGCATGAAATTGTCTTCCAGAACTGTTTGAAAGAAATGTTAAAAATCGAAGGCTCTTTGAGAGTAAAGGTAAAGTATCTGTAACTGTTATCTCAGATTTCACCAAATTGTTCCTCCTGGGGCTTCACTAGCCCCACCCCCCAGTGCCGTCTCTGTTTACACGATACGCTGGAAGCCGCTTCTGTCCCCACCGCCCTAGCTGCATCCCTGCGGCTCCCTGAGCAACCGGGGCGCTGTTGGCCCCTGACCCGAGGTTGCTTCTCTTCGAAACCACGTTTGTCCCGTCGTCCTGCCTGATAAGAGGGTCTTACAGACAAAAAGCATTCTGCTCTGCAGCTGCTTCTGTGTCCACGGCACCTACAGCCACGGTCTGGGCGGAGGCCACGGCCTACTGAGGACCTTCCCGACTGCAGCCGAGGAGGCAGACGCCAGCTGCCTGCGGGCCGCCCCGAATTCCTGCAGCGCGACCCCGGCCGTGGGCCAGTCTCCCCTGCCCACGACTTCCCAGCAGACTTTATTTTTAAAGCCCCAGGAACGCGGTGCTTGGAAATCGAGTCTCGCAGTGTTGGCTTAGGAGAGGAGAGGCGGGGAGGTTTCTGAATAACGGGGTGTTTCTAAGTGCGAGCTGGACATCTGCGCCCTGTGTGGCTTGGCGTGCAGCCAGAGGGCCGGCCCTGAAGTGAGGGCAATGGGTATGCAGAGCCCTGTCAATGCTGGAAAGAGACCATGTTTTCATCTTCTCCCCTGGAGGCCCGGCAGCCACCACGTTTGCTCTGCGACCTGTGAAGACAACCCCTCTGGCAGGACACCTGGAGTCCCAGCTTGGCGGGAGTCTCCCTTCAACCAGGAAAATGCAGTGTGAGTAGGAGGCTGAGAACACAAGCCCGAGGCCACCTCCTTTCCATTCCTCCAGGAACAAACACCAACCAGCAAGCGACAGAAGCTTCCAGTGAGGAGGATCCCTGGCTTCCCGGATCTGCAGGGCCGGGGACAGAGGCAGGTCAGCAGGGAGGGTGCGCACCCTGGAAATTGCAGAAGGTGGAACACAAGAGCCAGGCAGGTCGGGCTGGGCCTGGACGCTGGTTCCTACTGGAACCAAGAGAACGGCAGAAGCCTAGGAAGAGGGTAGAGGCCGGGCCGCGAGAGGCCGGCCTTCCCTCCCGGCCCTCTGCTGCTCCGGGGCTGTGCTAGCGGTGGGCTCAGCGACAGCCACGGCAGTGTGTGGGAAGGTGCCGAGCGGGCTGGCGTCACACTGCCCGGAAGCCCCTCTTCCTCACCTGCGGGACGACGGCCTGGCACAGAATGGGCATCTGGGGCCGTGCCCGGTGAGAGCACAGTCACAGCGTCTAGCAGGTGGTTGGCGCCCGGGCACCCGAGGGGCGGTGGGCGTTCCCATGCCGCTGCCCAGCGAGCGTCGGGTGGGTCCGGTGCCCGGGGATGCTACGACAGCGGCCCATCCCGCTGGCCTCCTGAGCTCTTGTCCCAGTGGTGACAATTACGTGGCCACCTCCCTCCGAGGCTGACCCGAGTTCTCAGGCCCACTGATGCGTGTGGGCTGGGTGGCCATCGGTGTAGACGAAGGTAGAGGTGAAGGCCCCAGAGGCAAGCACCTGAGTGCAGGGTGTCTTGGGGGAGCAGCCCGGCCTTTGAGGGGCCGCCTGTGCCAATCCCTCATAACCGCCGCGTGACCCGGTGTGACCCTGCGTGGCTCCTCACGACCCCACCTGCCCTCCCCCCACTACTCCCTAGGCTGTGAATAAAGAAACCAACCTCCTGCCCCTTGATGGGTGTCCAGTTCTGTAAAATCACTTTCCCTATATTCCTATCTCATCTAGTTTATTTATTTCACTTTTAAAACCCAAAACCGAGGTACAGAACAAGTTTTCCTCTCGGTTTGGGGCGGCTTGAGCAGGGCCTTCACTGGGTTTGCTGGCCCACTTTCTAGTAACAAAGCCGAGTCCTCGGGAAGTGAGGATGTGGCCCAAAACCAGGACCAGGGAGCAAGTGTGGGTGTAACAGAGGGCAGTGGGGCGCCTTCGTGACCACGGCCTGTGGGGGGACGTGGGGAGACAGGCTGGGACCGCTAGCCGCCCCTGACCCACCCACGGGTGCCTGTTTGCAGAACGCCTACCCTGAGCCCTTGCGCTTGGAGTGCTACAGGGGGCGGGCGTCCAGTGGGGCCTGTGGGCTGCCGCCCACGGCCATGGGTTCGGTGAAGTCACCACTTCCTGGCAGTTGGCCATGAGCTTGAGAGACCCATTCCTTCTGGGTGACGTGTTGGGGGGCCGGCCTCGGAGCTCGCAGCAAACGGGATTAATGAACGGACGGTGGTGTAAGCACAGCGTGCAGGGACTTCCGCAGCACTTCTGAGCCCAGAGCCCACAGTGCGTCTTCGTGCGGCCAGGCTGCCTCTGCCAGAGCTCGGCCAGCGAGCCCCCAGGGCTCTGGGGACAGGCCTGTGGGGAGAAGGAAGACTGAGCCTGAGCCTAATGTGTCCCCTCTTCCTCCCCCACGCTCACATTTCTAGAACTCTTTAAGATCCCTGGAGGGCTGCCTGATGGAGAAGCTCTTCGGGGCCAGAGTGGGGTGGCAGCTGTGGTTTTCCACCTGTGAAGGGCAGGCGAGCCAGTCACACGTGTGAGTGAGGCTGAGTGTGTGCACGTGTGTGAACAAGGCTGAGTGTGCGTGCATACGCGTGGGTGAGGCTGAGTGTGTGCACGTGTGAGCAAGGCTGAGTGTGCGTGTGCACGTGTGAGCAAGGCTGAGTGTGCGTGCATGTTAATCCGGCAAATTCTGAACTTCTCCTTGGAATGAGGACTGAATTAGTTAACCATTGCCGCTGCGACAAATTGTCACACATTTGGTGTCTCGACAACAACCACATATCTCCCACAATTCTCTAGGACAGAAATCTGACCTAGGCCTCACTGGGCTGAATCCAGCTGTCAGAGGCTGGTCTCCTCTGGAGAAGTCATCTTTGTTCCTGTGCCTTCTCCATCATCCAGAGGCCCCTGCATTCCCTGCCTCCCAGCCTCTGTCTTCAGAGCCAGTGATGTGGGGCTGAGTCCTCTGCCTGCTGCCGGGGCCGCTCCAACTCAGATCAGCTGATTAGCAGCCCTAACTCCATCCGCTAACACAGCACAGTCACGGATGCCAGAGCTGGGGTGTGACCGTCTTTGGAGAGGAGGGGTCGTTACTCTGCTATTCTGTGCAGCGTGGAGTGATGCTCTCTGATACCTTTAATAGGAAGGATGAAGTAGACGGAGAATTAACACGTTCGATCCTGAAACCTAAGCACAAGTGCGTGTATAAGTGCAAGTACCCTCTCGGCCTGTGGAAACTGGGCTTGTCTTGTAGCACGCATGTGTGTGTGCACATGTGAGCGAGGCTGAGTGTGCGTGCACACGCGTGAGCGAGGCCGAGTGTGCGTGTGCATGTGTGAGCAAGGCTGAGTGTGTGAGTGCGTGGGCCAGGCTGAGTGTGCGTGCACAGTGTGAGCGAGGCTGAGTGCGTGTGCATGCGTGTGAGCAAGGCTGAGTGTGTGCACGTGTGTGAAAAAGGAGGAGTGTGTGCACGTGTGAGTGAGGCCAAGTGTGCGTGTGCACGTGTGAGCGAGGCTGAGTGTGCGTGTGTGTGAGCCAGGCTGAGTGTGTGTGAGCATGTGTGGGTGAGGCTGAGTGTGTGCACTTGTGAGCGAGGTTGAGTGTGCATGCGTGTGAGTGATCCAGGATGAGTGTGTGCACATGTGTGAACAAGGCTGAGTATGTGCGCACACGCGTGGGTGAGGCTGAGTGTGTGCACTTGTGAGAGAGGCCGAGTGTGTGCGCATGTGAGCAAGGCTGAGTGTGCATGCGCATGTGAATAAGGCTGAGTGTGTGTGCGCACGTGTGAGTGAGGCCAAGTGTGCGTGTGCACGTGTGAGCGAGGACGAGTGTGCGTGCACGCGTGTGTGAGCCAGGCTGAGTGTGTGCGCATGTGAGCAAGGTTGAGTGTGCATGTGCATGTGAATAAGGCTGAGTGTGTGTACACGTGTGAGTGAGGCCAAGTGTGCGTGTGCACGTGTGAGTGAGGATAGTGTGTGCACGTGTGTGAAAAAGGTGAGTGTGTGTGCACGCGTGTGGGTGAGGCTGAGTGTGTGCACGTGTGAGCGAGGCTGAGTGTGCGTGCGTGTGAGCCAGGCCGAGTGTGCGTGTGCATGTGTGAGCGAGGCCAAGTGTGCGTGTACAGGTGTGAGCAAGGCTGAGTGTGCGTGCATGTGAATAAGGCTGAGTGTGTGCGTGTGTGAGCGAGGCCGAGTGTGCGTGTGCACGTGTTAGCGAGGCCGAGTGTGCGTGTGCACGTGTTAGCAAGGCTGAGTGTGCGTGCATGTGAGTAAGGCTGAGTGTGTGCATGTGTGAGCCAGGCTGAGTGTGTGTGCGTGCGCACGTGTGAGCGAGGCCGAGTGTGCGTGTGCACGTGTGAGCAAGGCTGAGTGTGCGCGCGTGTGAGCCGGGCCGAGTGTGCGTGCCCTCACCCAGAACGGACAGGGTGGGCTCAGCGCCCAAGCAATGGCGCGCTCACTGGCTGGAGTCGGGGTCTGGGCGGCACCGGCACCAGGCCTCTGCCTGCTGTGTGTTCTCATCCTTCACCACGTCAGCGCCCAGGGCTCCGTTCCGCACCCACCGGCAGCAGCTCTGACAGCGGGGATGCTGTTATAAAAATGAAAGTGTGTAAAACGAGAAGCCATCTGATGCCACCCTTTCGGTGGAGAGCAGATTTCGGCTTAAGGCAGCTGTTGCCGGACCGTTGGTGCCGTCATGTTCTGAGGCTTGGGGGTGCCTTGCAAGTGGATATCCAGGCAGCGGAATCAATTAGTGGTCTTAAAAGCAGCCCCGCGACATTTTTGTGCTGGCCTGATCTTTTTGTTGGCTGGAGAGGCACATTTTATGACTCACCGTACGAGAAATGTGAGTAAATGTGTGTGCGTATACATATGTGTACACAAATACATGCAGGTAACGCTCACAGGAGATCGTTAAAATAGTCAGCATCATAAAAGTAGACACTGAGATCAGAACTTGCAAAAATACATCTTCCCCATTGGACCAGAATTAGTCCCGGGTGAAGTGACCGGAGAGAGGGCTGTGCCCGAGGGTCAGTCCCACTAGTTGTTTGTAGCCCAAAGGCAGGGGCGCGTCTCCGGGCAAAGGGACAGCCAGGTTCCAACTGTGTGGATGAGGCAAGGTCCTCAGCGCCTGTTTCCATCTGTGACTGGGGTAATGACAGTGCCTTCAAAGGGTGGTCCTGGGGGTTATGTGAAGCCATTTTATGCGTGTGAAGTGCTCATTATGGCTTCTGGTACGTAAGGGCATGGGGGTCTGAGACTATTACCAGGAGTGGCTGCTGCCACTGTTGGGGTGCGTCAGTGCGCGGGGCTCTCCGGATGCAGCACTGGCGGCCTCCGCTGGGTGACTGGGCTGCAGCTCAGAGCGCTGGGGACTGTTGAAAATCCTGAACCCAGGGCCACGCCCCAGAGGACCCGCACCACGGGTCCCTGGGCACGGAGGCCGGGGTACGTGGCCGCCCCGCTAGGCAGGTGAGTGGCTGGGCGCGGGGGCCCGTCTCATAGTCTCGGCCTGTCACTTAGTATCGGTTAGACCATTCCTTGTACGTAGAAAGTCTCGGCAACAAGTCTTCAGATTTGCTCTTCTTACCAAATTGGCAGCCCTTCTTTTAGTCCCACGTACCCTGGAGCGTAGCGAGTCTTAGGAACACCTGCCGTGTGCGGGGTGCCCTCAGCCCGGAGCTGTGGTGACCCCGAATGCCATGGCTCAGGTTTTCCGTCTGAGGAATAGGGTAGTATTTCTACTACCCTGGCCTTTGAGAGGGTAAATGACACCTGCATGCAAAGGATGTTTTTGCAAAAACAGTCTGCAAATGCAGGATGTTATTCCAGGTGACAGCACCCGTATCCTAGAGCACAGAGTGTCCACAGCCCTCGCGTCTCTCCGTGGACGACCTCTGTACTCAAACACCCTCAGGAGTCTGGTGCAAAGGGGCTTTTGCGCCACCCCAGGGCTGCCTGGTCGTGTTTCACCGCTGGCCAGGTTGTGAGAGCGCTCTCCCTGCACAGCCCCCTCTCTGGGTCGAGCTCACACGGGTGTGTTTGGACGCCTTCTCCTCCGCGGCATTCCCCCAACCCTTGGGTAAAGCCGTGGTTGACACTGACCAGAACCCAGTGTGACTGAGTGACCCCGGGCACACTGGGCACTGTGATTTGTCAGCTTGGGGAATTAATCTGTGGAAGAATGAGCGGAGGCAGGGGTCAGGCAGTAGGAGGCCGCCCCGCTGCTTGGTCGGCTCTCCACGGGGGGCTAATGAGGCCCCCACGCCGGGCAGACTCCCTGCCCCTTCCTGACCAGCTGACGGCTGCCTGTTCTTAGGCCACTCTGTCCCCTCGGTGCGAGGGGGACTGGAGGTATGTACGTGTCACCTCTGGGAGCAGGCCCCGGGGCGGGCACAGGGTCTTTCCAGGGCACCTCATCTCTTCTGCCTGAACTGCCACCAGCAGGATGGTTCTGCCGGTTCAGTTTTGTTCCCGGAAAATTCTGACGGCACATAAATCCAGACGGAAAAACCATTCCTGAACGGGAGACACGCAAGCTGGATTCTTGTCACCCAGGCCCCAGGGCGATCGAGGTGGGATGGCGGGACGCACACCCGCGGGAGAACACGGTCTGAGGGCCTCCAGCTGCGGGGCTGGCGCCGAATGAACCCGGCACCCATTCCCGTGGTGTGGCTTCCACTCCGGATGCTGGCCAAGGGCCGGGGCGCGGGCCCTGGAGGTGATTTGAAAGCCGTGCTCTTCCCGGGAGGGCCCGCGAGAGTCGTGGGTGCTGAGCCTGGAGACGCTTTCGCTTCCTGTAGGTGCTGACTCTCTGCATGTCGACCGGTCTGCAACACGGAATCTGGATGGGACTGAGCCATGGGCTGGAACGCTTCACTGAAAGACTGCCGGGTTTCAGAGAGCCGGTGTGGGCAGTGTGGGCTGGGTGGGGGAGGGTGGCGGCGGGCGCTGTCCTGTTCCTGCTCCTGCGACAATACTCACAGGCCGCGCGCACGATGGTGAGGCTGCGGGCGGCCAGCGCTGCTGATGCCGAGCTGTGTGCAGGGGGCAAGCGGCCTGTGGGTGGGCTTCCTGCGCCACGCCTCCGTTACACGAGAACATGTCACATACGTTACACATACACACGTGCTTGTAAATAGAAAAGGGTCTTCAGTTAAAAAAAAAAAACCCAGTTAAAGTAAATGTCAAACACATGAGTTCTCTCGAAGCATTTTAGGAAGCTGGTGGGTTCTGGAGACCTAAAGTCTCCAAACTCCAGTTTGATCACGACTCATCATGTGACAAATGTAAACACACACCTCTCAGCCTGAATCTGTGATTTGGTCGATTGGACAAGAGCTGTTTCCTGGCCTCAAGTCAGCGGCACCAGCAAGAGCCAGGCCACACCCAGTGGTCCTTGATGTTGGCCTTCACACAGCAACCCTCCCTCCAGTCCGATGTTAGGGTGCTTACGTGACCCTGACTGCCCTCGACGCCGTAGACGTCCTGCTCTCACCTCCTGTGCCAGGCGGTCTAGTCTGGCCAGGGAGCCTCACCCCTTCTGCAAGTCCTGGTGGCCAGAGCTCCACTACCACCGCTGGCCCCATTTGCTGCTGCCAAAATTGGGGTATTCGGTTCTAAGTCTGTTTATGACTGTTGTCATTGTGATTATGTAATTTATTTAAGTGGCATGCAAATCAGTAAAGTCTGAAAAAAGAAAGATGTCTTTATGAAGATTGAGTTGAATGTTTTGGAAAGATTTGATGAAGTCAAGTTGCTAAAAACATTGCTTCTACATTTGCAGTGGGTAAGACAACTGTTAAAAGATTGAGGGTGAAAATATAGACGCTTCATCTTTGACTTCCAATCCTTGCTTAATTTTAAAGAAAGATAAACTGGGAGTTTGTGGGTGAGGCAAGAGAGATGCCAGAAACACTCCCCTGTGGACCCACACCTAGGGAAAAGCCCTTATCAACTTCAAGGATGGGCGAAGCTTTGGCTCCGTGGCTTAGGCACACACGTGACAGTCACATCGGACTCCCTGCTTCACTTCCGCCCCACTCCCAGGCCCGGCTGTACAGCATGAAGGGTCTCCGCGCAGCTGGGTGGGCCAACGTCATTCTCATTTTCCATGTGCTTTCTCACAGCCGGGTTGGGATCTGTGTCAGCTGTGTTCCTCTCTTTCTTGCTCTTTGGTGCAGCTGTCGCCAGGCATGGCGATGGGACGTGTAATCATGACAGGACAGTGTTCCCGTCACGATACAACGTCACCACCATGTTGTAGTGTGGCCATGATACCATAACATGATACAGGGCTTCCGTCATGATACAGTTGCCATCAGGATACACTGTTGCCGTCACGTTACAGAGTTCCCATCATGGGACAGTATTATCCCTGATCATTGCCTTTTTCTTTTTTTAAATGTTTACTTATTTATTTTGAGAGAGAGAGCCAGCGAGCGAGCACACGGGAGTGGGGGAGAGGAGCAGAGGGAGAGAGAGAATCTCAAGCAGGCTCCATGCCCAGCACAGAAACCCGGCAGGGGCTCGATCCCATGACCCCTGGACCATGACCCGAGCCAAAATCAAGAGTTGGACGCTCAGCTGACTGAGCCGCCCAGGCAGCCCGACTGGCCATTTTCTGCAGCTGGTCACTGAGAGCAAGACTTTCTCCTTCACTGAAGATTCGTGTAGAGTCAGAAGACATGGTCTCTGAGACTCCAGTCAGTGGAGATAGTATGTAGGTGATACCTGAGTTCCAGGTCGGTGTAGACCGTAGGACGGGGTTAGCTGCATGTGCTGACATCACCCACTGTGCAGGGCCTGTCTGGGCCCTCATCCTGCAGCCCCCGGTCCCCTTGCTGAAGGACTAGCTCCAGGCTTGCTTGGTTTTATGCCTTTAGGGAAAGGTAAAGTCGGGAAGGGTGGAAAACACGGGCATCCTGCCCTTTGCCCTGCGGGTGCTGTCCCCTCGTCCTGTCACGGTGGCCTCTTCTGTGAGGGTCGTAGCTCGGCATAGGCCATGGCCCTGGACCATCACTGTGTTTGGGAGGGGAACACAGTTAGGTGCCAGGAGATGGGGATCTGGGCGGCTTTTGGCTGGACGATGGAAGCAGTGTGTCCTGTGTGACCGGCACCTGGCAGCAGCCTGCTGGGGACGCTCACCTCAAAACAGCGGAACTGATGGAGGCCACGCACCGGCCGGAGGGGACGCTGGCGGCGGTTACGGCGCTGGTGCCCGCGGTAGCCCCCACTTCACGTCTGCGCGGGCGGGGGCGGTGATGGACGCCCGCTGCTCCCTAACGAAGGTTGCGCATCACTTTCCGTTCCGAGCCAACGAGGGTCTGGAAAACAAATGACTCAAGCCTGATGATCAATCATCCATTTAATCAATTGAGAGTGCGCGCTAACGAAGGAGGCCGGGCCGGGGGCGGGGGGCACTTCCACAGGCCTCGGACGCTGGGCGTCCAATTAAAGAGCAGGTGAGGAGCAGGGCAGGTGCACCGGGGACGGTGTCCCAGGGCCGCAGGGTCCGTTTGTTGTTCTGAGGGAGAGGACGTCCAGACTGTGGTGTTGCTGATGTCATGAGCTTGGTTGGAGCAGGGTTCGAGGGAAGGCTGCAGGCAGGTTACGCTCCAGCAATGCCTCGTCCCTGCAGGTTTCTGAAGGCCGTTCCCCATGTGTTTTTTCCCGGTTGTTCTCTTTTCTGGCTGTTCTGGGTGTCCGCTCAGGTGAGGCGATATTAAAACAGGCGTGGGGAATCACATCCTTCCTGCTTTTGTTTCTGAGGCTTGGAGAATGAGCTGAGTTTAATGTTGAAAATAATCTTCGACTTTCAAAATCAAAGACGATTCTTCTGCAAACATTTGTCTGCAAACTCTGAGGAGAGTCCTGGTGCGAAGACGGAGACCGCGCTCTCACTGCGCTTATAGCCAGGTGACCTCGAGTGTGGCCCTGACCGCGACCGCGCCCACCTGCAGACTCGGGCACAGCACCCGTGTTCTCAGAGGCTTCATCTGGAGGCCCGTATGGTACAACACATGTTAGTGTGCTTTGTGAGTCTAAATTTGGACACAAATGTGGGTTATTACTATTATTGATCATTAGTCTTTTTTACATTTGATACAATGTAAATAAAAAAACATAATTTTCTAAGAAAAAAGTACTTTTTATAGACTCTGAGCTATTTCTCTTAAATTTAGTTGGCGTGAAACCTAATTCTTTTCTAATGCATCTCCTTCCTCTGTGGGGGCCCTACGCTGCTGCCTCGGGGGGTTGGAGGCTCCAGAGAAGAACTTACATTCACTTCATGCCTTTTCCAGCTTTCAGGGACACCCACAGCCCTTGGCTTGCGGTGCTGTCCCCTGTCCTCACAGCTGGCCACGGCAGATCAAGTCCTTCTCACACATGCCACCCTGACCTCCTCTCCTGCCCGTCTTCTGCCTTTAAGGACCTTATCCCATTGGGCCTACCTGTGAAAGCCAGCACACTCTTTCCATCTCAGAGTCAGCTGACTCCCAGCCTGAATTCCCCTTGCCAGGTACTGGGGATCGGGACGTGGATGCCTAGGGGTGTTAACCTGCCAGCCTCAAAGGAGGGCTCGAGTTGCCCCGCCGTGGTCCTCAGCAGGCCGTGTGGGGCCTGGGTTTCTGGAACGTCTGTGCTTTGGCTATAATTAGCATTACGCACTCACCCGGGGCACCGGACAAGTGTCCAGACTCTGTGTGCCAGGATGTGGAACATCTGGGAAGGTGGATGAGCCCTCATGGGGCATCCAGGGTCACAGTCACCCAGCTCTGCCACCCGGTAGAGCTTTGGTTTGGATTGGGCCTCAGTGCTTCTGCAGTTTGCAAACCCCTGCCTGACCAGGGGAGCCAATGGGATGCACAGTCAGACCCGTTATACTCTAGGAGCTCATCTTATGGGGGTGGGGGCGTGTCTGTCAACGTGGCAGGTGACCCAGTGTGGAGAAAGGTGCTCGCATGGAGTCCGGGACGGGGGGGGGGGGCACAGTGTGGCGGGGTGAGATGTGGAGGCTCTGGTAGCAGAAGCTGGGAGAAAATGTATTTGACAACTTCCCATCAGACCAGACCCCGGATGTGACCCTGGGCTAGGCTCTGGTGAGGGGTTATTTCTGTGGTTTGGGACCCTTGGGAGATGCAGAGGTCCAGCCCTGGGGGTCGGTGGGACAGGACAGTGGGGGCACCGGTAAGGGCCCAGGGAAGGGGCGATTTAATCATTGCCATCAAAGTATCTCATTTGCTAATAACATGTCAGCAACGCCGGCGAGAACTGAGAGACGCCAGCGAGAAGAGGCCACTTTGAGTGGGGCCTCACAGGTGGACTCGGTGGGGTCCAGGAGATGGCGTCCCACGGAGGGAAGGGCGAGACTGAGGCCGAGCAGGAGCGTGAGTGTGCCACGGCGGGCGGGGGCGCTTCCCCACCCCGACCTGGGTCGGGACAGGCCTCACGGTCCAGCAGCTTTCAAGCTTCCGGAGCTCGTTGGAGATACACGTCCAAGCACCACGCGTGCTGTGGGCGACAGAAGGAGGCCTCCGCGGATTCCCACGCACCGGTCCCGGGCCCGTGCCCCTGACGCAGCCCACGGGCCTCTGGGAGTAATTAAATCGAGGCCCCTGACACAGGGAGCTTATCCCCGATGTTCCAGGTGGTCCTGACTGCAGTCAGGAGGGCCTTCATGAGCGCAAGAGGGAGGCGCAGTCTGAGAGAAAGCACGGGTGACAACCACAGTGGCAGCTGGACTGATGCTCTTTGAGGGTGAAGGGAGCGCCCACCCTCCCGGCTTGTGCCGGGGAGCGCCACGGCCTCGGAGGCTGGAGGACGCTCCCGCAGAGCCTCCCCGAGGCACCAGCCCTGCCGGCAGCTTAACCGGTAGCCGTGAGACGCTTTGAGACTTGGGACCTCTGGAGCCGTACGGTGAGCCGTGGTGCCTGTGTGAAGCCACGGAACGTGATCCTTTGTTACGGCAGCAGCAGGAGCTAATCCACGTACAGATTCTGATTCAGTAGCCGTGGAGGTGGGTCTCACATCTGTGGTGTTTACACATTTCCTGGGCGATTCTGACTCACACCAAAGTCTGAGAGCAAGTGCCGTATAAACCAGAAGTTGGACAAAGTCAGCAGTGGCTGTGGGGCGGGGGAGGGGGGGGGCTGTGAGGATCAGGGGGCAGGGGCCCCGTGCTGGCAACGGTGGGCACTGGAGGGACGCAGGGGACAATTAGGATGTTTGAAATGGCTTAGAAGAGAGATTATAAGGGCCCTAACTCATTTTTAATTTGAAAAATTAAGTCAAATTACTGACCTCCTTGATCCTTTTCACGTATGAACTGACCGGTTGCATGAACAGAATTTGATTTTAATCAGAAATGACCACCTGATTCAGACAAAAATGACTAAACCCTGTCTCTGAAGGATCAAGGTGGCATAAAGTAGGTCGTGAGGCACAGCTCGCAGTGCCCCGGTTCCCTCCTACGTATTTGGCATCTCCCAGCTTCGATCTTGTCTTCCACAGCCGAAATCCTGCCTCTCTTGTTCCAGAATCATTCCAGCCCTCCTTGGTCCCAAGTGTGACGCCCGTGTGTCAGGGATTCTTACAGTTCAGAGTGGCCCTAAGCTGTCACACTCCATGTTAGGTCCCGTTGTGTCACTCAGCCCTTTACTGACTCCACCACTGATGGACTCTGGACAGGATCTTAGCAAGTGGAGCCTCCCTCCTTCTCCTGGAAGCCAGTGGGGGTGGGGGTCTCCCTCCTTCTCCTGGAGGGCAGTGGGGGTGGGGGAACATTTCTCCTCTTTCTGGAGAACAGTGGGGGTGGGGTCTCCCTCCTTCTCCTGGAGGGCAGTGGGGGTGGGGGTCTCCCTCCTTCTCCTGGAGGACAGTGTGGGGGAGCTCTGTTTCCTTCTGCCATCCACCAGCAGTCAGAGCTGCTTTCAGAAAGGAACATGAGGTCAGCAAGGCTTGTGCATTGCTTTAAAAGAACTTTGCTCCCCCACGAGATCAAGAAGGGTTCTTCCTGAAAGTGCAGTAGAGAAACAGTACTTTCCCATGGCCTGGAAGGGACCACAGGGACACATGGAGCTTGGAGTCTCAGAGAGAACCCCGGCCCCCATCCTTCTAGGGGGTTCTGTGGGGCCAGGGGTTCCGAAGCAGCATCTCTCCCTGGCAAGTCCTCTGAAAATGCTCAGTCCCTCTTATGAGAGAGAGTTTACTCACTGTTGTTGGTTTCATGTACTGGGTTCCAGAGTATGATTTTGAACGATAAAGATCTCTGTGACCAAAACAACTTTAATTTGCAAGAGTGGACTTGACCCTAAGAGGCTCAATGGCTTCCTGAAGCCACACGTGCAGTTTAAGGGACCAGGACCTCTGCCGTTTCCGGGGCTCGAATTCTGGTGTGTGCCAGGCCCCCTGCTCAGTGCCGGGAGGGGAAGTTCCTGCCCAGGGGCCTGGCCCGGCCTGGGGCTGAGACAGGGGCTCTCGGGACATCCCAAGAGTCGTCAGAATAGGTCCATTTTCTCCCCTCTCTCAGGACGATGGAGCCCAAGAATGTCTTGCTTCCCTTTGTGAGGTCCTGGCTTGGCATGAAACTTGATGTGACCCCAGAAGGATCTGCAAGCAGGGGTGGAAGAAGGAGGGGTGAGACTGCCGTGAGCAGCCCCCATCCAGCAGCCCCATCCAGTAGCCCCCGTCAGTGTGCTCAGGGTGTGCTAGCATCCAGCACGCCGTGGGGTCAGGCACCAGCCCTTAAGGAGTCTGCAAAAGATCACCAGCCTCCTTCACGGCCTGGCTTACTAGCAAGGCCCTGCCCAGAAAGTGTGGGTGTCTCAGACCTGGAGGGGTGCAGACACGTGTGTGTGATTTCTAATGTATACACAGTGGAGCACGGGCCAGCAGCTGTGAGACACAGGCAGGGGGAGGGCGGACCTGGGGACAGGGTCATGGAGAGTGGTGGCTTGGCAGGGCCCTCGGAGCACGAGCAGACAGGACAAAGTCCAGACTGGCCATGGTGTGTCCCTTGCAGCCAGCACCCCCGCAGGGACACGGGGTTGCGGAATCAAAAAGGAAAATCAGTGGGATCCCAAGTGAGTAGAGGTGGGAGCCTCCCACTGGGACCCCCTCTGACGGGGGTGGGGGATGCAGGAGGAGGTTCTGGGCAGGTGGCAAGGACACTCAGCGTGCCTGTGGACGTGGGCCAGCCCTTGAGCTGCGTCACAGCGCTGAGGACGCGCACGGGCGCCTCTGGTGAGGACGAGGAGGCTGTGGCCCCCAGCGGCTAGCCTGGCATTCCGGGCCTCACACCTGCACAGTGACTACCAGCTGTCTCCTCTCTGGGTTGGACGCCGGCTGGGAAAGGGAACGGCAGCAAAGACAGGGGTGCTCGTGGGGGTCACCCGGGGCCCCTTTCTGCAGAGATAGCCCGGAGTGGTCCTTGTGTGGTGCTCCTGCTGGGGGGCGGTCCTGGGCGATTCGCCCGCTGTCTGGTGAAAATAGTCTCAGAGGCCTGACTTTCTGGGAATGGTATTTCTTTCCAGAACCTGAGCCTCACATGAAAACCTCATGGCTAGCTTCCCTCACCCCTGCAGCCCCCACGGGTACAAATACGGAGGACAGAGGGGCGTCGTTGGGACAAGGTCACGTGGGGCTCCTCAGGTACAGAGGTCCTTCCTTCTGAAGTTCTGTGGCTGTGGGCCGGCGGCCAGGCCTCTGGGAGCCTGCCGAGCAGATCTGCTGACTCATCCTGGATAATTAGGACATGGAGTGTGTCGGATCCGTGCCACTGGACTGAGGCCCCTTGCTTTCTTAATGGTGAAGCCGCTCACAGAGAAGACACAACAGATCAAGTCGCAGTGCCTGGCTCCTGCCAGGCTAGCGGGGCCCAGTCCTCTGAAGCAGGAGGGAGCCTGAGTAGGGCTGGGAGGGACGGGGATGGCCTCGCTCCCCATACCCAGGCACAACATGGGGGCCAGGAGACAGTTTGGAGGCTAAACCACACCAGGTTTGACCCTGCAGAAGTGACTTCTCTCTTCGTGTGGCTTGGCCTGCGCACCTGGCCCCTCCACTAAGCTGTTTTGACTGATGGGTGACAGCAGGGGAATTACTTGCACCCTGGCCAGCCTCGTCCCCAACTTCTGATCCTTTAAACCAGGAGCCTGTGAACACCTGCCAGGCTGAGGTTGTCTGAACACTGTCAGGTGGGCTGACTGTCCTCGGGAGGGAGGATATAGGACCGACCCAGGAAGGAAGACTGTGCCCCTGGAAGGAGGACTGTGTCCAGGGAAGGAGGACTGTGTCCAGGGAAGGAGGACTATGTCCTGGGGAAGGAGGACTGTGTCCTGGGGAAGGAGGACTGTGTCCAGGGAAGGAGGACTGTGTCCTGGGGAAGGAGGATTGTGTCCAGGGAAGGAGGACTGTGTCCCGGGAAGGAGGACTGTGTCCAGGGAAGGAGGACTTTGTCCTGGGGAGGGAGGACTGTACACCTGGAAGGAGGACTGTGTCCTGGGGAAGGAGGACTGTGCCCCAAAAAGGATGATTGTGTCCTGGGGAGGGAGGACTGTACCCTCGGAAGGAGGACTATATCCTGGGAAGGAGGACTGTGCCCCGGGAAGGAGGCCTGTGTCCAGGGAAGGAGGACTTTGTCCTGGGGAGGGAGGACTGTGCCCCTGGAAGGAGGACAGTGTCCTGAGAAGGAGGACTATCTGATGCTCCTATGGGGGTCATGGACAGTGGCTCCAAGAGCCGTCGGATCACTGTGGGTGCCCGTTCGATGCAGGGGCTCCTCCCATCCCCAGACGGTCGGTGTGGTCTTGGAGGGGAAAGCTAGTTGGTAAAGAGGAGGGGGTGGGAAATACCGACAGCATTCTGGCCTGGCGGCCAGATCTCCTGCTTCTGGGGAACCGGGGGCTCGCTCTGCTTCCCCACGTGACCGGCGAACTGGTGGGGGTAGTGCCCCCGGCGGCAGCATGGCTCTTCCTGTTAGGGACGCCCCTCCCCACACTATGGTGATTTTCCAAGTTCTCTTGCCAAGTTGCCTGAGGTTTGGCCCCAACGTCGGCCGGACTGAACCTGAGTCCATCCCAGCCAACAGACGACAGGCGGGGAGTGAGCACCCTGGGCCCCAAAACCTGGTGATGACAGGCATTCGATCCCTATCAAGTACTTTCCAGAGGAAGTCTCTGGTCCTGAGCTCCTCCCCCGGCCTTCCCACTCTCTCCAGTTCCCTCGCTTCGGCCGGCCTAAGTCCTCACGTCCCTTTGTGCTTTGCACAGTTCACTCTATGCAAATTACATCTCGATTAAAAATGTGGAGATGAAAACATTTTCAAGGCCCAGGGAGAAGCGATAGTTGGCCCCTCACTACCCACACCCGTCAGTCCCGAGCTGGCAGGGGGCTCGTGGCAGACGAGCAGGTGGGCCCGCACGACTGGCGGTCGAGACGCTGGTCAAGGCTGCCCGTCGGGCCTCTGCTGGGGTCTCTGTCCCTGCAGGGGCTGCGGACTCACGCTGACCCAAATGTCCACCACTTGTGCCCGCAGGCAAACAGGTCCTAGGAGGCTGTGGACGGAAGGAGGCTGTGGGGCAGGAGGCCCACGGCTGAGGGACAGCGAGCCGCCTGCAGAGGCTGAGCCCTCGTGTTGGGCATGACGGGGATGACCTCGGTCAGCACTCCTCCCGTCGCTGAGCCAGGCTGCACGTGGGGACACTAGGGCCGCCGCTGCCCGACAGCCGTGCCGGTGTCCCTGCTGTGAATGTGCTCCAACTCCCGCTGCCCCGGACGCCTGCCTTTACAGGGTAGACAAAGGGTGTCCGGATGTGCACACGGCAACTTGTGGGGCACCCTAGCTTTTTAAAAGGTTCTCATCAAAGGAGAGAACGAAGCCCCCACTTCTCAGCTAGACCACGAGGAGACCCAGGCTGCCATGCAGAGCGGGGAGAAGAGCTGACTTTTGTTCTGGCTCAGCTGAGCCTGAGCCGAGCCCAGGCCAAGGGCAGGACGCCCGTGGCTGACCCGAGGCTGGTTTGGGGGAAAGTGCCCACCCACATCCTCGTCTCTGCCCCGGCGACAAGAAGCCACAGAAACGAAAATAAACACAGCCCCCAGGAATTCTTCTAGATGCCTCCTGTGCCCATCCCCCCAGGATCGCCGAATACAGCCGGGAAGCGCCCAGAGCTGTGAGTGCACACGGTGTGTCCCTTCTCTGCACCCACAGCCTCCACGCTCTGGGAACCGCAGTCACCAGCGTGACCAGCGTTGTTTTTCTCCTGGCTCCCCAAGAATCCCGCACATTTTAATCCTTCAGGAGGCAATTAGGCAACTCGCTCCCCAGGGCAAGGCTGGATTATACAGCCGTGATTTCCCGCCACTCACGGCCCGCTCCTGAATTAGCCAGGAAGTGGCATTGCCTTAGGGGAATTCATCACTCATAATTTATTTTAGAAAAATATACAAACATTTTCTTCTTTAAAGAAATAAACTTCCAGGGTTCTTCTAATGTCAACAATTTGGGCCCTGTCAGAGGTGCATTTTGTTGAAAGTCTGGCGATTAAAGGGTGAGGCGTGGGAGGAGGCGGGGGCCCCACAGGCGCCCCGGATGGAGCCGCGGGGTGCACGTTGGTGCTGCCCGGGAGTTGGCGTCTTTCTGCCTTGCCTCTTCCCCCGTGTGTGCTCCCCTCCACAAAGTGTCCAAGCAGTGGCAGTAGAACCCAGGGACCGTCGCGCACACACAGGGCACCTGACGGTATGTCGTGGTGCCCTGTCACCGCGTCTCCAGGGGCTTCTGGAGGTGGGCACTAAGCCACCAAGCCTCTCCTCCCAGCAAGGGACAGCATGTTGTCCCTGTTCCACCCAGAGGGCCCACCACAGCCAGGTCGTGGGCTGGCCTCGGGGACCGTGTGGGTGATGTCACGGAACATTCTGGAGTTCTGTGGTGTATTATTGCAGTCTCCTCCTCATGCAACAGCTGTGTACCCGCCCCCCCGCCCCCTTGCTTCAGCCCCGTGGCCACGACAGACACGGAGCACTCCTTGCTGGAAGCCACTGGCTCAGGGTGGGTGTGCTTCTGCAGGCACTGGAAAGGAAAGTGTGGGACCACGGTCACCTCGTGCTCCTGGGAGAAGAATGGCGTCCTGTGTGACACCCCAGCTGGACCCCCTGCTTCTTCACAGTGGTGTTGGCCCCTTTGCTTGATTTTAAGCGAAAGGCAAGTTTTGAAGCGTATGCAACGATCGCCTGCACTCAATTTGGGGTCGCTCCAGTGTCGGTGGGGAGACTGCCTTTCACACTCTGCCCTGAGAGCGCTCACCTGGGCGCTTGCTTGTGCTTCTCCGTCCTGCACCTTCTGCTAACTGCGCGGACCACATGGGATCCTCAGGCAGGGACATGTGAACTCATTTTGTTTTTCCTACGGACCTTTCGGAACCGTGGACAGACCGTGCCCACGAGGGGAGCAGCCGTTGGGGGGGCCTGTGGGAACGTTCTGTCTCGTGGGACAGATGGGTAAGCCAGCCTTGCCTCCCTCCACACCAGCCCCCCGATGGCACCCTCTGACCACATCTTGGCCACATCCTGATACTGAGAAGAAGATGTTAACATAAAAAAAAAAAAAAAAAAAAAAAAAAAAAAGTATTCTGACTGCACGAGTTCTTATATTCAGGTACTTAGGAACATCTGTGCAGGCAATTAAAAAAAAATCTCGGCCCCTAAATTGGTTATGAATTTACAGGAGAGATTTCAGCCTGGTAGGGGCCTGGGGTCATCTATATTAGTGGCAGGGCCTGGGAAGGAGGCCGGGCCAGAAGAAGGTGGAAGGAGGAGGTGGGGGTGCGAGGTACTGAGGATGTGGAGAGGTGAAAGCGTCTAGAGGCAGGCGAGCAGAGTCATGGGGCAGACCGTTCGCAGAGGGGAGAGAGGCCCGAACAGGCGCGGTAGGGCCCGGGGACAAGAAGAGAGAGAATGCGGAGGGTGCGCTCCCCGTGCCGCGTGGAAAGACTCGTACCCAGAGCAGCTGTGCTGGTGGAGGGGCCAACGTGATGTCAGGCAGACACCCAGGGGCGGATGCAGCTTCCCAAGCAGCAGTGACGGGCGGGGGCACGGGAGGACAGCCTCCAGGACCGTGGCACTGGGGCGTGGACGCTGAGGAGTGTGCCTCGGGCAATGCCGAGGGGTAGATGGGAGCCAGAAGGGTCGTCGCCGGAACCAGAACTTTCTCTGTGGCCACACCTGGGGCTTGAACCCAGAGGCACGGGGAGGGTGCCTGGCGTGGGCCTCAGTAGCGCCCGTGGGCGGTGGACATCCACGGTACGCCTCTCTCTGGTCTACGCCGCTGGCTGGCGGGACCCACTCCCAACTGAGGCCTCCCCTGCCGGTGGCACCAGACCTCGCAGGCCAGGGGGAGCCCACCTTCCTGGGGCCTCTCTGTAAAGAGGACGGGCAAGGACCCTCACGGCCTGGGCGGGGCAGAGGTGACCTCACGGGGCCGGTGGGCAGTGACAGCCCACGTCCGCCCCACCCCTCAGGGAGGCCCGTGGACCTCTGACTGGTACTTCTGTGGGGTTTCCTTCCTTCTCCTTGCTTCCCAAGTGGGGCATCTGGTTTCTGGGCACTGCTGACGAGTGCTGAGTGTTTGCTGTCGTTTTCCTGTTAGAGAAGAGTGTGCCCACCCCACGGTTCCAGTGCACTCACCGGGGCTCACGACTGACATTCTGGAAAGCGCCACTGCCCCATGTGCCGCCCTTGCAGTGGGGATTTGGGAAAGAAGTAGGAGTTTGCCTAGCAGTAAGAGGCTCCTAGGTACGCGTGCCTCCCACGCTGGCCCCGCGGATGACTGCGGTCCCTAAACGGGGCGGAAGGCGGGCTTCCCTGGCCCTGTGAAGGCCTCCTTCTGGGGCCAGACTGGGCAGGCTGATCAGACCACTGAGAGACAAGGGGAGAAAAGATGGGGGCTGGTAAAAAAGAAACAACAGCGGCCCCTGCCCTTTCCTCAGGGTTCTCGTGGGTATTCAGCAGTGTTATCAGAGTAACTGCACAAACGTGGATGAAAAATGGACCATGTCAGGGATGCAGGAAAAATGGGTGCTAAGAAAAACAACTTAAATGAACAACAACTATGGTAACAACAGTAAGGGTACTCATGGACATCTTTGTTTCCTAACAAAAGAGGTTAAGGAAGGGCAGGACAAAAAGAGAATTCTAAATGCCCTCCACCTTCCCTCCCCCTCCATCCCTTCTCTTCCGTCCAATAAGAACCAGCTGGACACTGCGGGATGCTCTTTGGCAGCGTTATTCCTCAGACTGTGGAACTGCCATCAGCTGAAGGGGAAGGGTGGGAGAAGGTGGCAGTTTGGGAAAAGAGAAGGTAGCTAACAGGAGGAGAAAGTAGGGACAGGAGAAGGTGGGGGCAGGAGGGGAAGGTGGGGAGAGGAGGGGAAGGTGGAGGGCAGGAGGGAAAGTGGGGAGAGGAGGGGAAGGTGGGGAGAGGAGGGGAAGGTGGGGAGAGGAGGGGAAGG